>NC_056746.1:1466194788-1466294788 GCF_019279795.1 Protopterus annectens | reverse complement strand
TAAGGAATACTATGTTAGGACAACAAATATGGGGGATACATAGTTTAACAAACACTGGATGTATATGTGTGCACACACTCCAAATATATTACAGAAGCAGCTTGTAAGGTACTGACAGCATTCACTCTTCTTGAATACACACCTACCACCAAGTACAGGGCCTCAATGTCACACCAAGTGATGGTCTGCTGTCTAAGAAGTATGTCCATGACATTTGCCCACTCACCTGCAACAGAGGCAGCTGTGGCTTGCACACATCTTACAAACCATGGAATGAATCCCATATCCAAAAGGTAGCATTCAGGAGTGGGAGAAGTAACCTTATCTCACCATTGCATATACCATGGCAAGCAGGGCAGACAGTCATGTATGTGTGTATGAAGTATGTGACAACATCAATGTAGAAAATAAACAGATGCCCATCCAAGACAGATGACAACACATATTGCAAACTGGTCATGGAAGCTGCCCAGACACATGCAGCAACACTGAGGGACTTGCAGGAATGTCTAGCAAGTACTGCCTGTGCAGTAACTGTGTTGACAATTGCCTGGAATCTGCATACGTGTAGCCTATGGGTTAGGGTAATCAGATGGAAGAGTTGTTCCACAGGAAACATCATCCAGGGCTCTCTACAGGTAGCATATGCATAACATCAAGTATCCTAAAGGCATGTGTTGCAATGTGTAATGGTGTATTGAGACCAATGCTGAAGCCTACATACAGTATTAATAAAGATACATGTGGTGCACAAGCAACACCCACTCCACCTCAGGCCCACCATCTCCATTTTTACCTTGCTGTTGCCAGTGTACACCTTTAGGTTTACTGTTCATTAGCAGGAACTAGGCTGGTACACATGGCGTTCTGAATTTTGAACACTGCAAAATAACACTCATGTGTGGCCCATAGTTGTCAAGCATCTGTATTAAGGCTGATGATGGGGAGTAGTGTCATCCTGAAACACAACAGTGAACTGAAGCATACATCTAAAGCTCCCCTAGGAATGGCTGTATCTGAACACAGTCAAGGTCATGAATTGTACCAGACATAACCCTGACTCCACAGCAATAGGGAAGTCACTATTTGATCTCCAATGGCTGTGCACATGAGCTGACCTTGCAGAGTTTGGGACCATTTGTAGGGTGGAGTGACCAAATAATGGCAAGTGAGGATGGGCCATGCTAGTATACCCCTTCCAGGAATAGTGACTGCTGTAGTTCACTTAACAGGTGCTGCAACAAGCCATTGTGTTCAGGGTGTGCACACTTATGCAACCCACATGTTGTATGCATCTCATTCAGCATCTGCACAACTGACACATTAGTTTGATACTGCATTTGATTGCACAGTTCATATGTCACATAGTGTAATGTTAATCTATGCAGTATTGTGGCCCTATTGTATATCATGGAAGAGGCTGGCATGTAAGCAAGGGTGTGTACACTCCTCATATCCACATCAAGCTTTGAAGGTTGTCAGTGTAATTAGATTTTATCGCTCATACATGCACTGCTGCTGATGACATCTGCAAATCAGAGGTCAGGCATTAACTATTGGTATAATTCCCATATCATCCCAGGTTTGTGTCAGAGAAACACATAAGGGCTTTGAGCAACAGAGCAAACATAGCTGTCACGCATATACACAGTCAGCAATGTTTGTACACTCATGAGGTATGGTGCACAGTACATGCCAGGGTGCTGTAGATGTGCACATCAATACTGTGTACATGGGTGCAGTGTGTTCCAGGGGAAGGGACATCACCTACTAACACAACTCATGCATCACAGAGATGTATAATGTTGGTAACAAGGATTGAGTATAGCTGCAGTGCATGCTGTTGGGTACCATATGTCATGCATGTTGACTGTTGGGTAATGAGTGGTCTGTGTAATATCTTTGTGCCACCTCACCTGTAAGTGTGTGTGTGTGTGTGTGTGTGTGTGTGTGTGTGTGTGTGTGTGTGTGTGTGTGTGTGTGTGTGTGTGTGTATAGAGGTAAGTAGTAATGTACAGGTCTTAAATCACATTTTTTGTTTTCCCCTCACAGGTGGTGAGGTGGGCCAGGGTCCTTTCTGCAGGCAAACCGATGTTGGTGTTCATACGGACTCTGACAATGATGATAGGTATGGTGAGGCACAGGCAGGGTTGTCAGGGGCTGAAGCTGTGCCAGTCTGTTGACATCCCACTTTTATCCATCCCATCTCCACACACAGTCACAATGCCCATACATACCCCATCACCAGTGGCCATAGATGAGGGACAGTTAGCAAGTGATGGCATGGGACAGGACAGTGTGGGGACTATGGCAAGTGTGTCTGTACACAGCAGCCATAGCTGGATGACTGGTGAGGTACCACAAATGCAGATGTATAGGGGTGCTTGTAAGTGGGCTGCTGGCCATCATGCCCCTGGCAGAAGTGCCACAGCAGGTGTCACCAGAAACATGTTTTGGGCCATCACGAAGGCACAGGCACATATGGAATGGTATACCAGACAGAGTCTAAGGCTCCAGAGGGCTACTTATTCTGCTGTACTTGACAACATCCGTGATCTTGCAGGTGTCCACCATTATTTTGCAGAGGTCCTGGATAGAAGGTTGGGTGAGATGGTGGAAATTCTCGACTGTGTGGTGTCTGTGTTGGAGCATGTCGTGGGAGCAGGGCATCATCCATGTGGATGTCAATCAGAAACACCAAGAGGAGGAGGTCTACGTGGATGTGCAACAACTCACAGCTGCTCCCGTACTGGCAGTACCAGCACCAGCACTGCAGGGGGATTCTGACCACACCACAATGCAGCAGGCGACATGCACATGGTCCTGGCTGGTCCCAACAGGGACACGGATCCCACGGACAATTGTCATCATTAGGGGAGAGTACCATATCTGGGCTTCTACCTGGTAGTGCCTGTGGAACCCCTGGCAGACACAGTTCCCATGTCCATGTCTGGAGACATCAAACTGTACACCCTGCCATGTACGGTCTTGCTGTCCAACAAGTTGGAAGGGTGGCCTAATGGTTAAGGTGTTTGCCTTGCAAACACAAGGTGCAGGGTTTGAGTCTCACAAGGGATAATTGGCTAGGCTTAAAATGGCTCACAAGGGAAGTTAGCCTAGTACCAACCTATCTATCTATCCTGTATAGAGCAGCCATATGGCAGAAATGTGTGCATACACACACACACACACACACACACACACACACATCGCCATCACAGCTAGGGCATCTCCATACCTACACACACCACATCTGCATAGCCCAATTGTTAAAGAACCCCCTAACACACACACATGATGTCAACCAAATGGCTCAGCTTAGGCCTCTGGCAAATACACCGCACACCCTGTGCATATGATAATATCTGCGCCACATCCCTGTCATCCATACCATCAATGCAGGGACAAGCTAATATGGTTCTGATGCATAGGGTGAATGTACAGGTCTATATTATGTGAACAAAGTTTTATAACTTTGAATACCATATGATCCACATCATATGGTCGAAATTATAAAACTTTGAATAGTTAAAAAGAAAAAAGAAAAAACAAAAAAAGTAACCTAATGGGCAAGCCCCCTGGCACCCCCCACGCAGGGGGTTGCACACCCCACACCCCCTGATCTTTAAATATACCAACTCTGAGATCATACTACAGTTCAGTAAAGGGAAATGTTCTCTTTACCGCATTATTGCCGTCTCATAGTTGCTAGATTTAAAGAGCGGGGGTGTGGGGTGTGCCTCCAACCATTAGTTTACAGTTTATTCTTTTATTTTTTAAGTTTTCTAATTTTGACCATATAGTGTCAATCATATGGTATTCAAAGTTATAAAAATGCACTAATGTTTAGCAATGTAATGTTGTTTAATGTGGTTTCAGCTGGAATGTTTAATGCTTACATGTCAGGGTGTGTAGCTGTCCAGCCATGATGCATTATAGCTGTTATCAACACTGACTGATTGTGGTCTCCATAATGTATTTTGTTTGTGTTGTAGGTGTCTATGTGTCAGCAAGATGTTGGTCTGCTGTCCTTTCCTACAAGGGGTATGACACTGTGGTGACACATTGACTGTGTCATATCCTGGGTACAGCTGAACACAAGTAACAGGTCTGTATAACAGTTATGGCATGTGCCACATGGCTGATAGGTCAGAGGGGTGTATACAGGTGAGTGCATGGTGACTGATGTCAGTAGCGCTTCTGCAGTGGACAATGTAAGTGTACTGGGTGGCACACACCAAATGTTTGTAAATAACACACACACAGAGGCTGTGGTGTCGATGCAATACACAGAGAATACTGTACACATGGATGTACTTAATTTAGCAGTGAACTCATTTTGGCCTATGTAATTCTACCAAGACCAAATAGCCAAAACATCACATCAGTAAATAATCAGTCTGCAGTTCAGTGTCATTGACGATGGTACTGGCAGGGTATATGTCCTCTTCCCCAATGTAGTGCAATCCTGCAGTTGGTAAACATAGGTGTGGTGGTGTGGGTGGCACAGCCCCCCACATTGGAGGGTGTGGGGTGGCTTAGAACCACACATAGTGTGATTAAGAATTACTTAATTACTTAACCTGTTATAAACTGTACAGTATAAGAGCAGACTAAGTGGGGGATACGCACAACACTAAACCCAGTATGGGTGGCTGTGCCCACAACAACCACACCCAACTATATGTACCAACTCCAGTATCGCTGTACAGCTGCACAGTGGGGAAGAGGGCATTTACACATCCACTACTAGTTTTGATGGAATGAATTTGCACAAGATGATTCCTCTGAAAGGTTACCTTTTGCCAGGTCATTCTCAGACAAATGATCTCCTGGGACATATAATTTCTGCAAAATGATGTAGAGCCCTTCACACACACACTTACTTTGCAACACTGAGAGTAGAACCCCTACCTAGGTACTTATTGCTACTAATGCATTTGGCCTTAATTGCAAACACCACATAGCTTTTAGGATGAGGTGTGCCCCGCGTTTCCTGTTAAGTGAAGAACATTGCCAGGCCTTGTACAGTATGGTAATGTGGGATGTAGTGGGTGTTAATGAACAATACATAGTATGACATACTGTCATATACACATTGACAAATACATACAGTCATAGACACATTTGACAGACCTGGGTTTAGCAGTGCTAACTACCTTACCAGTGAGCCCATACTGTTAGGGAGTGTTTTGCACACAGCACATGCATCATTGGGCTGGATAGTGTAATCAGTTACCTTATGGTTGATGGTGACAGTGGTCCTCATCCAGCAGACCTTGGGGCATGTACTGGGGGTACCATGGTGTAAAGACAGTATACCCAGCACACACATCCCACACTGGATATTGTACTCATTGAAACCCATGATGATGCTCTGACATACCCACAATCACACACTGACCAGGACTACAACACAAACCCTTCTCTATATAATCAGTGCTACTACAGGGATATGCATTTATTTAAAAAAAAATACACCAAGGCACCAAAAATCACTAAGAAGTCCACAGGTATACTAAATATTTAATGGAGACTCCACACAGTAGTGCAAAAGCACAAGTTTATTCAGCAGAAAAGACACACATTAATGCTGTACACACACTACATGTTCATTTCAATTATTTCTTCAGATGCGGACTGAATCCTATCAGAATCAGAAAGAATGTGTTTCCAGTTCAGCAATAATAGTCATGACTTGCTCTTCATGTATACACTATGCTGGAAAAATGGGGAAACCGAAGGGGTTAATTGATGGAACTTTTGTACTGGAGGCATTATAAAAGTATTCTGATAGGATTCAGTCTGCATCTGAAGTAATTGAAGCAAAAACGTAATGTGTGTACAGCGTTAATGTGTGTTTTGTCTGCTGAATAAACTCATGTTTTTGCACTACTGCATGGAGTCTCCATTCCATATTTAGGGTGCATATGCATTTATTGCACATGCCACAGGAATAGTAGGGCGAGGGTTTGTCATGGCTTTCCTAATGTCAGCAATAGCACCATCCCTTATAATGTAGCAAAAAAAATGAAGAGATATTCCCTTTTCCTGTGGTGAACTGTCCAATAAATAATCCACAAACCCAAAGACAGCTGGTTCACCCAGGCTAACACTGTGCTGAAAAGCAAATAAACTGTCTGTGCAATCAAGTAATAAAAGTTCTGCTAAAATCAAGAATTTAATGAAAAGAATGAAATAAAACAAAATAAGAACAAAAATAATAAAAATAAGCCCCTTGTCCAATCGTATAATCAAATGGGACATTCATCTGTATATATATATATATATATATATATATATATATATATATATATATATATAAGCCAGTCAAAATTATTCACCCAGTGAGAATATCAACACCAAGGTTCCAGCCAATCCATGTTTGGATTTTTCCATCTGATTTGCATAAACCAGGTTAACAATCCCATTTTCTAAATGGATGCCTCACACAGCTTGCTAATGTTCTGTACTAATGAAATATGCAAAGTAGGTGATGTTAGTAACCAATAGCACTTCCAAAAGAAGTAACAGATGAAGCAGCTAGCTTTCATGTATACTTAGAAGCATGCCTCACACTAATGTATTCGAATCAGAATATGGAAAATAGGTGAACTAAACAGCCAATAGTGGCTTCCAAAAAACAGCAAAAGACAAATCTGCTAGCCTTCATGTATTCTTATTGAAAAACTTGTCAAATAATCCCAAAAGCAGTTCTTTACATATTTCTAATATTCAATAGAGGAAAAATGGCACGAACAATAAATGGATGATCTAAGTAGCCAATGGTGGCTTCCAAGGAGCGGCAAAAAACAAATCTGCTGACTTTCATAAATTCTTATTATGAAACTTCTTTTCTTTAATCTAATTAACTCAAAATAAGTTTTTCACATATCTCTGATGTCCAGTGATGGAGATGACAAAAAAATAATATATATAGTAGTATGCATCGCTATCAATAAAAAATAGGCGATATCATTATTAAAATTTCATTTCTCAAGACAGGAATATAGCAGGACAATTACTAAGTGACAATAAATGTCAAGGCTCCATGTCTTGTATGGCCACATTTGTACCTCGATAAATTCACATGGTGACTGCCTATAAGTTTTTCCTGAAAGGAGTATAGGTATGTTATTTCACTCTAGCAATGTATGCAAATTTCAGACTTCATTTCATCCATCCAAAGTCGGTATATATAAGTTTCTGACTTCATCCCATCCATTCAAGATCAATAGGGAACTTTTACTAGAATTCCACCATCTCTGTTCAGATGTTTATCATATTGTCCAGTTTTGTTTTGATGAAACCAGAGCAAGAAAGATATGGGCATATTAAACTACAAATAGCATATGTCGACAGCATCAAATCTTCTAATCTTGACACTAACTTAATCGAACTTAATCAAACTTCCGTTAGGATATAAATGCTCTTATAAAGCAAAATAATCAGTATGTTGTTTCACTATAGCAATGTATGCACATTTCAGACTTCATTCCATCCATCCAAGATAAATATGTATACATTTCTGACTTCATCCCATCCATTCAAGATCAATAGGAAATTTTACTAAGATTCCACCATGTCTCTTCAAAAATTTATCATTAATCACTTATGATCTCGTTAGCTCATGGTCGATCTGCGTCTCTTCAAGACAGGTTTCAATGGTGTAACACTATTCAACCCCGGATGTTGATCAGCTCTAAGGTTTATTATCCATTTGGTTTTCCTAAGTTCAGTTATGTTCTCCATATCCCCTTTTTTGGGACAATATGTATGGTCTCTATAGCTTTATATGAAAACAAGTGATCTTTATGCTGACTGACATGATTAGCTAGGGCATTATGAACATCTTGGTTCACAATGTCCCTTTGATGCCTCTGTATGCATTTCTTAAGCATTTGGTTAGTTTTGCCTACATAAAATGACTGGCATGATCTACATGTAGCCAGATAAACAACATTGCTCATGGTACAAGTTGCTTTGACATCAAATATATAAAGTCTCTTCGTTCTTGGATGCTCAAACTTGTTGCTACTATCTATCAGAGTACAAATATTGCAATTGCCACACATGAAAGTCCCCTTCTGTCCTTGAATCCGCTTCGTCTTTTATGTATTTGTGCACAATAATCTTTTCAGATTCCTCTTGTTTTTGTAGCAGAAACGTGATCTTTATCCCACTATATCTTTCAACTGGGAATCTTGCGTTAAAATGGGCCAAAACTGTTGAATTATTTGCTGAATTTGATAGTTATCCATGTTATAAGTTAAAACAAATCTGGTCAGTGTATCTTTATCCTTCTTCCTATCTTCCTTTTCCCTGCATTAGTAACCTCAAGTCTTTCCCCTTATAGCCTCCTTCTTTCAAATTTTCTTGTAAAAGACTCATCTCTATATTACGTGTGTCCTCTCGGTTACAACGTTTATAAATCCTATTCAGGATTCAGTCCGCATCTGAAGAAGTAATTGAGTCAAAAATGTAGTTTGTGTACAACGTTAATGTGTGTCTTGTCTGCTGAATAAACTCATGTTTTTGCACTACTGTGTGGAGTCCCCATTCCATATTCACGGTACATATGCATTTATTGCACATGCCACAGGGATAGTAGGGTGAGGGTTTGTCATGGCTCTCCTAATGTCACCAACAGCACCATCCCTTATAATGTATGGCAAGGTTTATTGTATTTGGAGAATGTGGCCTTAGAATGCTGTCTCATACAAATATGCACAGTCAGACACAATTGCACATACATACACACACACACATACCCACATTTGCCAAGACTCAGAGAGTAATCTACTCCTATCTACCCATTTGTAGAACAGTGTTATGCTGGTACTGCAAGCTCCAGATAGTCCACAGGGTGAAGAGTGTAACAAGGTACATTTACTGTAAATTACAGCAGCAGCCAGGTCTAAGTATAGCAATGGGGGGGGGGGTGTAGTGGGTGAGAAGGCCCTCACAGGATTTTGAACTACAAGTTTACAAACACACAGACACTGTCATACTCAATAATGCACACACACATTTTTAAGTACTGAGGTTCATAGGTGTAGGTGTTCCTAGGTGTGTACCAACCTAATATCCATGGAGAGGTGACAAGAGTAGGGCATGTGAGTACACTGTTACCATGCCACCTGACATTTGTCAGCAGGCCATATATCAAATGATGCCACACAAGTGATCCCCAGGGTGACAGTTGAAGTCAGCATCCACCCCTCTGGTTTTCTCTTGCAGAGGGCCAGTGAGATTCTCCATTTGACATGTATGTAACATATATTGCATAAAATGGCTAGTGTCTGAGTTACGGACATGTCCCCAAACATCTTCTGTCAACTGTGGTAGTCTGTTTGAGGTATCCATGGCATGTGGTGCATACAGAGTGGGGTTTCCTAGCTGTGGCATTAATAAGACAGCTGGAAAAACATGTAAGTGTCAGTCAATCAGAGATGGCCTGTAAGCAGCCATGATGAATACCTGACATCTGCACATCTTTACAGAGGACAGACAGTAAGTAACTAGCCAACAGGTTATGCATTAGGATGAATATTTTGACAGATAGACATCTGGAACTGATAGGTATGCCATTACTGCATGACAGCAGTCCTCAATGACATGTCCTAAAACATAGTACTCAACAGTTAATATC
The DNA here is from genome assembly GCF_019279795.1 of Protopterus annectens. Taxonomy (NCBI): domain Eukaryota; kingdom Metazoa; phylum Chordata; order Ceratodontiformes; family Protopteridae; genus Protopterus; species Protopterus annectens. The sequence goes on along the minus strand of NC_056746.1, from coordinate 1,466,285,136 downwards.
AACATATCAGATCAATAGCCAATAGGAGATGCATGAAAACATACAAGTCAAACACCAAAAACATGATAGTCTGTGCAAAGAGTCCAGCTTTGCATGCAGGGGGTTATGGTTCTAGTACTACAATCTGCAATCTACTCTTATTTGGAAAAGCACTGTTAAAAGTGGTAATGTAATGATACAATACATGCATGTGTGACTGCATATAACCTGGGATACTTCCCAAGTATGAAACACATACAAAAAGAAAAGATTGTGGCACTACCCATGCATACTCAGGTGTTCCATACAGTATATTCACACCCCTTGCTACTGTCATGACAGCACATAGAAGGATGTTATGCACATGGAATTAAATACATTAATTAAAGATGTCATTACCCTGCTATTTTATGAGACATGAATGTGATCAATGGTTACCAGGGCTGAGCTATGCTTAGTAGGTGTAAGCATTACTTAAATATAAATGCTAAGCAGATTTGCGCACTGGTAAGCGAAGCCTACACGATGGAAGCCGCTATATGTTTAGCCGTACATTAGCAGCACTTACCATCAGGCAAACCCATGCAAACCTGCTTAAAGCAGCTCAAAACTGCTTTAACCACTCTGTATCCAACAGTCCTTCTTCTGCCTAATAACAAAATAAACAACCCCTGCAGGTCTTGAACCCAGGACCCTGTACACTATAGTCACAGCAGTTAACCAATAAGCCGTGATGATGTCTGCTGTTTTTCAAATATATCATTCAGTACACATACTGAATAGCAATGAAAAACTGCTCTGACTACTACAATTGTTTAGTACTTGTATGCAAAACAGGTGTTGAATCAGTCATGTTCTTATATGTAAATACACGCATATCAGATTAATATGGTGGGATACATCTGAGAATGTATACACAACACCCATGTTTACACATAAAATGATATATATATATATATATATATTTTTTTTTTTTTTTGTATATATTTCTATCTCTCTCTCTCCCTCTCCCTCTATATATATAGTTATGTATATATATATATATATATATATATATATATATATATATATATATACATATATATGATTATATGTATATATGTGTGTATGTATATATAAGATATGCCCATGACATGTAGTGGAGTCATACCTCAGCACCATAACTCTCAACCTGTTACTGCAAGGGAACATTATGTATGTATTGCAGTTATAAATGTAGAATGTTGCTACAGTGACAGGGGTTGTGTCAACATACATGTTGTGAAGGAAGGCTCTTCTGAGACTGACATGTACACCATCAGTTACTAACAGACATCATCATAGTGAAGTACCACATAAATCACAGTAATGATCCTATTTAATACAGAAGTAATATGAGCAAAAAACATGGACAGTCTGAAACAGTCTGGTCAGTCAGGAGGTATACACAGAATCACTGTGCAAGAAATGTGGAACAAGTCTGACAAAGGGGATGTTTAGAGCCATGAAAATGGGGTATATCACAAATACTGGACTAGATAAGCTCCCACAGTTGATGCATTCACACCCTCCTGTCTGTCCTAACACATATTAACTGGAGGAGCAGAGATCCCAAGCCACATACTTCACACTAGTTAGTGACATGCAACTTCACACCATCCCACTGCTTTGTTAGATATACACAACATGTATGGTGGCCAGGCAACAGTACATCTGACAAATATTTGGACATAACATCACACTATTGTAAACACACAGCACTACTAGGCATGTCATCAAGCACTGTCTACACTACAGGCAGACTGCCACAACACTAACCCAATTTACCTAAGGGGACTACACATGTAATTGCAGATATAGCAGGCACTACATGCATGTAACAGCATGGGGTAAAAGACACCAGTGTGAAAGTGAATACCCACAACCGATCTCCACATGGTCACAGTCACATTATGGTAAGCCTAAGTAATAGTACAGTCGATGGCCTGTGTGCACAAAATTCATCATCATGTTTGTCACTCACAGAATAACCCTACATATACTGGCCCAATTTACAGTGTAGCCTGATGGCTGACTGTGGTATGGGACATGTCTCAGTCTGGCCATACAAACATAAAGACTGATAGGCTATCAGAAGCTGTAGCAGCATGCACTTTTGGATAGAACAGGTCCAAGAACACTGACATCTACCCCAGTCTGTACACAGGCCAAATAACATGATCACAATATACTGCAACACAATACTGATAGTCTGTCAACAATCACCATAAGTACACATACCTCACTACTGTACAGACTACAACAGAATGTCCAGGTTTTGTCCTCAACTGTTAGGCCTCCTATATATTACATGTCTGGCAGTCTGATATATCACTGGCTTGATATCAGGAATTATGTCAGTAAATAATGGTATACTGTACATATCCACCTCTTACTGCATGACATATGAACAAAGGGTGACAGACGTGGGGGACAGAGGCACAAACACAGGGCCAATATTGACATATTGCAGTTATAAACTGAGAACATTGCTGGTGTAACAGGGTTTGTTGTGACATATCTCTTCTGAGGGATATGAAGTCAGTAACACACATGGATGTTACCATTTACTGACTACAATCATCAGAGTATGCTACTGCATTTATAAAGACAGAAAATGTGTGAGTAACACACCAAATCTAAGACTCCAAACTCTGGCAGTCTGCAAATAGCCCTACAGGTGAGAGTTTTCTCCACCACATAACACTGTCATGCCAGACATTAAATCATGCAGAACAGTCATATCCACACAAACGCTGTTAAACCAACATTACTTCAAATGTAGAACAGCAATACTTACATTCTGTCCCCATGTCTGGAACATCCCCCTCCAGTTTGTTGGCCTGTCGCCACAGTGTTTGTTGTAAGAGGTATTTCCAACTACCCTCTGTGATGCTGTTTGTCACACATCCACATGAAGTCCTGCTTACAGTGAAAGAGAAGGACCAACACCAACTTGCAATGCTTACTTATAGGAGTGCGTTTGCATGCAATTGGCTATAGCAATGATACCACAGGTGTTCCACATGCAATTAGCAAGTGGAGGACTCCAATTCATGCACAAGCCATCAGCTGATTATGAGCATTACCTACCAAAGTCAAGCTGTTGCCTATGCAAAACAGATGCATTTTTTTACATCTACCAGAGAGAAGGAGAGAGAGAGAGAGAGAGAGGGGGAAAGAAAGAAAGAAAGAAAGGATAAGAGAAAGAGCCAAGCGTGTTTGTGTATGATCTGTGGGTAGAGAGAGGTCTCTGGGTATTATAATGGTTTGTTTATATATAAATGTATGGCTGTGTATTATGTACATCAGCCTCTATGGTGTTTGACAACTGTTGGCCTTGTAATGCTGCATTGGGACATATGGGTCCTCAATATGAAAATGTAGCAAAACCCACCCTGCAATGGATCACACAACCACACCAACACCCACCCAGGATACTAATGACACACACACACTTGTCAGTACTGAATTTCACCCCTACCTAGCTATGTATTGGTACTACAGTCATATGCAGTTATCACAAGCATCCAAGACAGTTAGTTATATGTGAGAGAGTTGTCCAAAGGCATCCTTGAAGGTGACTGACATCAGCTATAGTGCTATAGTAGGGGTGAGGAAAGGGCAGTAAGTGTGAATGACCACAAAAGCAGGTGTCAATAAAGGCTCATACACAAACACATACATTTTTACAGTTGCCAGGACTAGGATTAGAACTCCTACTTAACTGGTTTGCTACACTATGGCATTACGCAGTTATTTCAAGTGCCACAGCAGTTATATGCTAGAGAGATATTTAAAGGCATCCTTGAAGGTGACTGACATCAGCTGCAGTGCTAAAGTAGGGGTGAGGGAAGGGCGGCAAGTGTGAATGACCACAAAAGCAGATGTCAACAAATGCACACATTTTCACAGTTGCCAAGACTAGGATTAGAACTCCTATCTAACAAGTTTGCTGCACTATGGCATTACACAGTCACTGCAAGCACCATAGAGCTTATAGGACTAAGATTTGGCAAAAGAGTTATTTCAAGGTGAGTGACATCAGTAAGAGTGGTAACATGGGCAATGAGAAGTGCAGTGTGTGTGAATGGGCCATCAATCATTCCTCTAGAAACACACACACACACACACACACACACACACACACACACACACACACACACACACACACACACACACACACACACACACACACACACACACACACACACACACACACACACACACACACACACACACACACACACACACATGCGCACACACACACACACACACACACACACTCAGTTGCACACAACTTTACATTTGACAGAACTGAGTATACAAATGCTACATGAATACTGGTTTTTACTGTTGTGTTAAACAGTTATCACAAGCACCACAGACACTATAGAGTTGAGGGTTAGCAAAAGGAATGTCTACAGTGATTGACATCTGCACATCATGCAATATTGGACAATTGGATGTGTAGTGGGGGGGACAGGCTTTATAATGGACTTTTATCTATCACTGTCTGTCTCTCTCTTCCCCACATCTCTGTGTGTGTATGCTTGACATATTATAGTGTGTTGGCCTTGGATATGTGTTAGTATTCCTAGCCAATGTGTGTGTGTGAAGCATAAATGGTATACAATTTGGTGTGTGTTTCACATACATCTGCAAATGACAGATATGTATAGTCCACTGAGTTGTCAGACATGGGCTTCAAGTGTAGGAGCATGCCCAGTATGACCTTCTGTATTGATTGTGTGAATCCATTCCAGGTAGGGTTGTACTCCAGTCCAGAGTTTAGTGTTCTCAACTTATGCATAGCAACCTGTTTCTGCAGAATATCTGTAGATAGGTTGACAATATGGAGTCACAATGGGTGACAGATAGGGGGATACTGTAACTATTGCTGTCTGTTGCTTGTGTCACATGGTAGGTGTTAGCAGAGATATTCAGACATATGTACTGTTTTACACTGTGATGTATTATGTCATCGACGACCAACAGATATAATTATTTGCTCACAGTTATTTACTGGGAAATACAAGATGAAGCTGATTCCAGCATTGTGGTCTGCAGCCTACGCATTCTAGCACACTCCTGCCATTGTGGAGGGGTAGCTACAGACACTTGCTGATGGGTCTGTGTAAACGGTCCAGCACCTTGGTAGTATGGTGGCTGAGGATCCCCTTGTTGTACATATATTGACTTAACAGAATGGCCATATCCTGCTTTGGCCATACTTCTCAGCTGTACAGATTTACCCAGGTTACCCAGAGGCAGGGCTCATATATATGGTCAGTTCTCTTTCACATTGTGGTTTACGAGCAGGTTTGTAGCCACCCATTACTGGGTTTGCAGACAGGGGTAGTATGGCCACACATCAGAGTTTCAGGCTTCACACACTCCATGACATCCATGCATCTACACCCCCCCAATCTGTTATTCTTATGCAAGCCATATCTGGGAAGTATCCTTATAGTTGGCCCTTCATCTCAGCGGTATGTATGGATTGGCCCCCAGTTCATGCAGTAGGACATGAGGGGCATGCTACTGGGATTTGTCAATATGGCCTTGCATTTGTGTTCTGTTGACTGTGTTAGTTTGTTATTTGGGACTCCATGAGATAACATACATTGGCAGTATGGGTGAGGCACAGGTCTTTGACAGAAGACTGTAGGCCATTTGGTAGTGCTGCGGGCCATCTATAGTAGGCCAGTGCATTCTGTCACTCCTACATTCCCAGGCAAGCCAGTGGATTCCCCTAAGGTGACAGGGTAACTGTTTGAGGTGCTAATGGCAATAGTTCCTGTACATATTGACCCATTGGTCCAGATGCATGCATGGAGCTGCTTACAGCTAGGGACACACCTGCATAAGACACCTCTTCAGCATACTGCATTCTGTGTATTCCCATACAGAAGTGAGGTTTTACTGTACTCATTCCCAATGGCAAGGATATGACATGTGATAAACCTGTGCCTGATAATGGGGTGAGCTGAGTGCATGTGTGATATGGAAGCTACTTGCATATCACAGATATACTTGGGACATTCCCCTTATGCTGCCATGTGCAGGGACATAGGCAGTCTCTCATTACTTCATAACTGTGCCTTTTGTAGTCTGCCAGTGATTGTCCAGACTAAATCAGTATTCCATTCTACACAGACAACTAATGTGCTGGTAACCTGTACGTATAATTCCAAAGTTGTGTGCAGTTGACAGTTACATTGTATGCACTCTGTCTAGGGTACTTCCATCTGTGTACTGTGTGTATGTATGGGCCCACATTCTTGGCATGTCCATCTTTCAGACAGTGACAGATATTGACATCTGGACAGTGAGTATGGACGGCTACTGCCATGTGTAATGCTGAGAAGCATTGTGGTTGGCACTGCAGTTGTCAGAACATGGCCCTGTCATCCACAGTACTGCCCATAGGTCATCAACACACAGCCCTCCATGCCTACAAGCTGACCACTTCCACACAATATTGAACACACAACAACCTAACAAACGAACCCCTGCATATTGTACACATATTGTACACATACAACAATCTATCCTGTAGATTCGGCTAGCTCGGGTAATCTGTGCTCCACTGTTATTACACCTCACACTTACATGTTACTGCATTTCTACATGGAATTGGGGGGGCACACCTGATGACTTCAAACATTTGCTATGACTGTACTGGTATTTCAGGTACTCTGTTGGCTTCCATTTTATTTTGTATTCTGACCTATCATGCAGACTGGAGGCATATCAGTAGTGTACAGATCTTAGGTTTTATTGACCTACATTTCAGTGTCATTCTTCTTGCCCTTCAGAACTGACATACAACTTCCAGACCTGTTGTAGTCTGTCTGTGTAGGTCTGGAGAGGGGCTGTTAACCATTGCCATCAAATGGAGGTCTTACACCAGCCTTTCTTTGTGGTCATCTATACCTGTCCTGGTGGCTGAGGCTGGTGGTGGGTATGTGAGCTGTACTAACAAGCATGTGTGTGTCCTATAGACACACATTTGGGCCACAACATGTACCGCAGTGGCATTTCTTACCCTGTCTAGTACTGCCTAGTATGCTGACAGCAGTACTTGTTATGGATTTCATGCTGGTCATATAGGTGTCCACTATCTGCTGCCATCCCATTCAGGCACCCGATCCCCCTGCATGCTGACATGCATACCATAAATACAACTATCAGAACACACTACACCATTCAGCAATTGATAGGAAGACTAACTTACCCTGTGTCTGTGTCAGTATTGAGGATGGTGCTGGAGGGCTGACTATGTCAGATGCACATAGTATACTCCCTATACATGGTAAAGCACAGGTAAGTGTCATGCTTGGCATCCCTTCTACTGTATGTGTGAGTCAGAGAGAGGCAACATTCCCTGGGTCCCTACTATGTCAGTGTATGTGCTATGCGTTGTCTCTTTGCCAAGGCCTGGGCATACTGGGCATGTCTCCTTCTGTCTACATGGGCAGGCTCAGGTAGTTCTTCCTCCAAGTCACTCTGTGCCTTTGATAGCCTTGGCAATGGTGGAGGACTTTGTGGCCTTGCCCCGTGCTGTTCCTGCTGCAGCTATTTCCACAGGATCATATTGTGTAGCATGGCACATACTATGAACATTTGTGTACATGTAGCTGGAGAGTACTGCAAGGGTCCACTGAATATGTCCAGACAGTGGAACCGGGACTTGAGCATCCCAAACACATGCTCTATTATGATTCTGGTTTGTGCATTTTCTTCATTATGGAGTTCTTGTTCGGGTGTATGTGCATTTCTGATGGGTGTCATTACCCACGGCTTCAGTGCATAACCAGCATCCCCCACTAGGTGGCCATATGAGATGTCCCCACTGGCAAACAACTGATACAGCTGAGTCATATGCCAGATGTGGTAATCGTGATAGCTTCCAGGGCTGCCAGCGCACAACTTCAAGATAATGCCCTGGGCATTGCACACAACCTGGCTGTTGATAGAGGGGAAGCCCTTGCGGTTTATGTAGACCCTACCCCACTCTCCAAGTGGTGCTTTGATGTGTATGTGCATGCAGTCTATAGCATTCACTACCTCAGGGTATTCTGCTATTTGGTGGAAGAGATGCATATTGCTGGTCAACGTCTCACAGGTGTTGATAAAATATATGTGCTCACCGGCATGTGCTGACATAGCATCTAGGAACTGGTGGAGTACCCTGGATGCTGATGCCTGTGATATCCCCATGATATCCCCAGTTGGCCTTTGGAAGGTACCTGTGGCTAGTATTCTTAACCCTACACATAACTTGGTATCCACTGGGATGGGTTCCCCTCTGTTGGTTCTGTGTGTCGGCATGGCTGGCACAGCTCAACAATTTGCTGTAGAATGTCCCTGTCCAACCTATAGGTCTCCACTATCTCCAGCTCATGTAGCCCCTGGCAGCTTACCCTGGGTCTGTACACTCTTCTCCTTCTCCTCACTGTGGGTTGGTTGTTAGCATTCACATCCTCACCACCCTCAGCCTCTTCCACATATTGATGTATGAGAGTGACAGCAGCCCCTAACATTTTGTTAGTTTTGTCAGGTAAAATTTCCCCATCTGTGTACACTGGTGGTGTAGAGTTTGTGGGAAAAACCACATTGTAAGGTGTTTGCATAGTTTATAGTAGTGTGCTAGGCTGTTCCATCTGTAATTGGCTGATTCTGATACATTTCACCTGCCAGCTATGCTAGTTCTCCTTGATTGCCTTCCTACTGCTGTTTCCCCAAAAACCAGTCTGAAAGGTGTTTGTATAGTTTATAGTAGTGTGCTGGGCTGCTGCAAGTGTATTTGGCTGATTCTGATACATTTCACCTGCCAGCTATGCTAGTTGTCCTTGATTGCTTTCCTGCTGTTGTTTTCCCTTCCCATTGGCTTCCCGTTTAAGCCCAGAGGCGCATTGTGCATACCCAGTGTTCAGATGTGCACAGAGCTGCAATTTCATGTTATTTTTCTTTTTTTTTGTTTAAAACCTGGTGTGCTGTATGCACACCCATTTAGGCTATGTATACAGTGCTGAGGAACATCTGACACACCCCCTTCCTTACCTGTGCTTAGCTAAGGGCAAACATGAGCCACAGAGCTCCAATGAGCTTACAGCAAACATGACACACACCCTTATGAAGTCATTCAGCTCTTGGACTTGCACTGTGGCATTGCTGCACCTACACGGTTGGGTACAAACTAACACTGAGAGGAAATCTGTGATTCAGTATCAGTCCCCTCATTTGCATAAAACAGAATGCCAATTCATAGTTACCACACTCACACTCAGCCTTCCCCCTTAGCAACCACTACTTCCTGGTATTGTTTTATGTATGCCATTGACTGTTGTTCTTCTGTTGTTCTTCTTTCGGCTTTTCCCAGTTAGGGGTCACCACAGCAGAACTCCGGTCTGCTAATGATTGGCAGTAGATTTTTACGGTGCTGAAGTGCCAGCCCAATGCCCAACCTTCATTAAAGGCACGCCCATTCACACATGTCTTTCGAACGCCACTCGACCACGGGGAGGACATGCAGACTCCACACAGAAGGGGCTTCAGCTGAGACTCGAACTGGAGAACCTCTTGCTGTGAGCTGACAACACTATCGCTGCACCACTGTGGCATGCCATTGACTATCATGGTAAAAATGCTGATTTGGGTTTAAAAGCTTATGTTCCACTTTTTTTTTTATTTTTGGCCTGATCCCATTTGTGCAATGCTGCCCTACGCTTAAACGGACAAAATTGGACAAAAAAAAAATAAAAGTTACTTTTTATAATTTTGCAATTATTTATCATGCCAATGACAATATATTTAGCCATTGGCATGCCTGCTCCATTGAATACATGCTTTCTTTGGAGCTGTCATGTCTCCGTTTTGGAATTTTCAGAAATATATTCGGTTGCAGGCTACCCTATTTCTGCACAAACGCCTGCCTGCTTCCTGGATTGCTAAGTCACCTCATCTGCATGGTTTTCACCTGCAAATGGGGTAATTACCATATAGCAGTGGTGTCTGTGCAGGAACAGTGTAGGAGCGCTCGTGCACATGTCAGGAGCACGTTCCTGGATCACTCAGCGGCCATATTGGGTGCAGCAGCTCTTGCACTATTCCTGCACACCGTGCAGAGCTTGCTGAATCCTAGGGCATGTGTATAATATGTCTATCACTCTCTTTCTTTATGTATATATATATATATATATATATATATATATATATATATATATATATACATTGAAATATTCATGATTGACTGAAAAATGGTAAAGATTGTTTTGTCATAGTTTTGTTATATTGACGATGTTATAGTCTAAAATGTTCACTGGTCTACTATATAGAGACTGATCAGTTATTATGTTCCGAGTTATTATTTTATGACTGTCATTAATCAAGTATAGCACTTTTCTAATATTCTGAAACAGTGACCACTAATCCATTTTAATATCTCCAAGCAGAATTGTGTCTTTGTTAATATACCTAATATATGTTGAGATCCAGCTAGATAGCTAGCGAGGAATATTAAATACAAATCTACACTCAATACAGGCACAGTCAATGACAAGTTATTTTGCTTTGCTCCAAACTAAGTTCTATATCTAAACACTCAGATTTATTGTAAGATGGTATTGTCCCTGTCCCTTTCAATAAACATACCACTCCAAATGACATTTGATGACATTTATTATACTTCCATCAATATAACTTTATTGAACAATATTTTAATTTATTGATCACAGCATGAACATTCATATAACCATTTACTAACTTCGCTCACTTACTTTTACTTACTAAGCAGTGTCCCATTGCCCTCTTTCATTCCCCAACTCATTGAATTAAACATCCAACACTAGATGGGGAACAGAAGAGGGACACACCTGTCCCTCTTCTCCATCTGAACACCAAACCTATAAAAAAAAAATAATAATCCTCAAAGTTCCTAAAAGATGGAGGGTGGACAGGTAGGAAGTTCACACCAGAATCTGATCACTTACCCAGTTATACTCTGACAAAACCAGTTAAGCCCCTACTTGCACTTACCTCATTTCCTCCCAGCCCTCCTTCTTTCCCAGTTTAAACCTTCCATCCATACCACCTTAACTTTCTTCCACTACCATCTTAACTCCCATTGCTATTACTACCTGATCCTCACTTGAAGACATTCCTGGGGAAACTGGTTTGTTCCCAAACCTCATTTTCCCCGGTCCCCTTCAATAAACCCACCATACCAAATGACATTTTGATGACCTTTATTAAACTTCCATAACCACAACTGTATTAAACAATATTTTAATTTATTGATCAAAGCATAAACATTCATATAGCCATTTATTAGGGTGGCATAACGCCATTCATCCTAGTCAAAATAAGCAATGTCCTCACCTCCACTCGTTTACTTTTACTTATCAAGCAGTGTCCTCACCTCCACTCATTTACTTTTACTTATCAAGCAGTGTCCTCACCTCCACTCATTTACTTTTACTTATCAAGCAGTGTCCTCACCTCCACTCATTTACTTTTACTTATCAAGCAGCATCCTCACCTCCGCTCATTTACTTTTACTTATCAAGCAGTGTCCTCACCTCCACTCATTTACTTTTACTTATCAAGCAGTGTCCTCACCTTCACTTGATTATTTTTACTTATCAAGCAGCGTCCTCACCTCCACTCATTTACTTTTACTTATCAAGCAGTGTCCTCACCTTCACCTGATTATTTTTACTTATCAAGCAGCGTCCCATCACTCCCTTTCATTCTCTATCTTATTGAATTAATCATCCAGCACTAGACAGGGAACAGAAGAGGGGCAAACCTGACACAGGCTGTTTCCCCTCATTCACTCCAAAACCTTCAGTGCACTCTCCAAAACATACCTAAATGTACGTTAAAAAGGTTTAAACAAAAACCATTAAGGTGAACACCATCCTCTAGGAAACAAACCAGATCCATGTCATCGACATCCCAATGCCCTATCATATAAATACTGAAAGCAGCCAGTTACCTAACTAGCCTAAAATTAATGAGCCCTCTCCAAGGCCAAAATAACTGTAGTATTATTTCAGACAACTCAGTACACATACCTGGGTATAACCGCTTTAAAATAAACAGATCCTCACTTATCCTAACTGCCAAATGTAGCTTTGAAATTATTCCCAGATCATTACCTGCCAAATTTACCACCAGGACTTTAAGGACCCCAATGCCACCTGAAACAGTGCAAGACCAATTGCATGCCATCCAGCCTAACTGTAGCCCCCTTTTGCCACCCAATATGTATAAGAATGATCAATATGAGTTTTCCTTTCCTAGAAAATTAACTTAATACTAAGCCAGTTATTGCACCCAATTATGTAATATAAGATTAGAAAGCATTTGATGACCACCAACTCACCCTCCTAATGACTTCAATTACTCTACCTTCCCTCTCTAAAACTGATACTATTCCAATGTGTAAAGAATGAGTGGAAAACCTCACTCCCAGAAAACCAACACACCAAAAAGCTCTCCTCATCATATATACAAGCTAATTACATGTCATCACCTTGCCCCCAACTAATCAAAATGAAGTCTTGAGGACTCCCAGCACAAGACTACAGCAACCTCTTTGTGCAACCCACCAGACACAAGCATTTATTTCTGAACTTTTCAAATGCTATTTGCCCGCCCTTCCCCAACTGAACCATTTTAGATCTACACAACCAAATATGCACAGAAGCAAAAAACACTAAAACGTTCTGCCAAACTAGTGACCAAAACAACTCTGACACCCTAACAGCTCCATAATACGTCCATAAAATGAATGTCACACATAAAGTATAGTCCAATGAATCTCCATTTAACAGTGCTAATCCCAACACCATATGATCCACAGTCCAAGATTTCATAAAGGCATGTAACCTGGCATCTGTGCAACTACACTAATCACAAGTAAATCCACCTTGACCGACTGAACTGTCTTACCTTGTTCCCCAGCCTGAACCAAATATCTCAACAACAATCCTTCCCACCAAAATTGTTTCTCCCCAGTCAGCTGCAACACACATTTAACAAAATCTTGCATTGCCCTACCATACACGTCCTTTGAAATGCTGCTCAGGATTCCTGTACCAAGTATCTGATCATTCCAAACTAACCTGACCCACCTTGTCTGGCAACTCCTGCAGCTCATACTACTGTCATATTGTCCGAATGAAAATTAACTCTTTTCCCCACAACTTCTCCTGCTGGACCTAGCCAAATCAAAACTAACTCCAAACAGTCAACATCCCTCCTCCAATCATCCTTCCATCCTGCCCACCAGTGAACCACAAACCACTCCCCCCTAAAATATACCCCCATCCCAATACTTCCTGCCTATTCTGGAAACAATTGCAATTCCCCTTGAACAGCCCAATCTGCCTGCCAAAAGCCATATCATTAAAGTAAAAGATAACCACAATGCTAAACCAGCACTCACCAGCATATTAACCCTTACCCAATGATATTTGCTTCCCCCCATTCAAAAAATAAGCCCACAAACCCACACAAGGAATGACCCGGGTGAACTGCCTGACATGCAAACTTCAGGAGCCTGAAGAGCTCCGTGACATCCTTAATCTGCACCTTGTCCTTGGATTTCTCCATCAAATCATTCTTCCAAACATGTTATCTTCACATCTGGCAAACAAAACAAGCCATGGCCTGCATCCACTAGCAATCCCAGAAACAATTACTTGCTTGAACCTTCTAACTTCTGCCTAATCAATGGAATACCCAGTTCCTCACACATCCCCATAACACCCGCCTACCTTCCAGTGCTCCATCAAACTTTTCACCTATTCTTAAGAAGTCATCCAGATAATGTACCACCTCCTGGCGGCCCACCCACTGCTGCCAAATCCAATGGGGAGCAGTGCTAAACTTCTCAAAGTAGCACAGACCACAAAACATCCCACTGGCATAGTCTTTTCAAAGTAAAACTTAAACCCAACTACCCTGCCAAACAACAGCCACTCTTTCTCTCAAACCGGTATTAAATGAAAAATGGATTCAATACCTACCTTCACCAACTATGGGTCTGTAAACTCCCGAATGACCTGCAATGCATCATACAAAGATGCATAACTGACTTTTGTGCTATCCTCGAAAATAAAATCATACACAAAATCCCAGTCAAGATAAGACCAATGGTGAATCAAATGAAATTCACTGCTGACTTCCTGGGAACCAACCCCAATGGAAAAACCTTAAAAAGGAATATCAGAAGGACTCAATAACTAACTTCCCCGTCATTCCTTCTCCGCCAAGCCTTTCAATATATTTCCTTCCCCTGTAGGGAACACAGATTCCTACAAGTTCACCCCTCTCTTCCCACCCCTGATTTAATAGAAAATCACACAGAAAACCCATCTATTCATTCAACTACAACCGCTGAATCAGGAAATTGCATGAGCAGCTGACACAATGCCTATACTTTAATGGGAAAATGTGTCCCACAGTCTTACCTTTGACCCATGAAAGGATACCCAGCTTCTCTGCTCATGAAATTCCCCCTGTCCAAACTACCCTGAAATCCAAGAAAAGATAAAGGTAACCCACCTGATCCAGGCTGCTGCGAACTCAAATTAACCAATGTGATTTCCCGTCTGTCACCTGCACAGATGAATTCATACTTACACACTTCAAACAAGGGTGCAAAAGCCTACACGCCTACACATCACCCATGAGCAGCACCCCACATTAAAGGAGAAGACAAAAACTATACCACAACATTTACAGTACAATGCTAGTCACCCCATCAAGTGGAAGATGCTTCCACTGCAAGCAAACACCTCCTCAGATTTTCCCATCACACTCCATTAAACTACTTCCACCCACACCTGACAGAGCACAACCACATCCCCACATGAGAAGGCAAACAAGGATGCCCATCACTGAGCAGCCCAGGCATCCCATTACCCACCCGCAGTACCTGACACAACAATAACTGCAATGAGTTGTGCCCCCAAACCCCCAGTTAAAGTTTGCATTAGCGTGCATTTCTTGAAGGAACTGTAATCTAAAGCTCAATGTATGCCATTATTTAGTGACTTCTATCACCAAAATCAGGACATGCCATGAAAACCAGGACAGCTGAGTGCATACCTCTTGACCTTTTACCATGAGAAATCAGGACAAGGCATTCTCAAGCATAATTTTAAATATTGCTCTTACAAACTTAGACGGGTAATAAAATAACAGGTTTGCATTAGCATGAATGTGTCAAGAATACCAGGATTTCTGATACCCTGCTTTTGTGGAAGATATTATTAAGTCTGAAACTCAAATGTATGTAATTATTTATTCCCTTTGATTCATAGTTACTTTACCACTACACACAAATTTATGGGAAACAGACCAAAATCCTAAGGCAAACTTTGAACATTCCATGAAAATCTGTACCATTGATAGCTATAACTGGAGAATGTGCTTCTCTCTGACCTCTCATCACCACCTTGCTGCCTCAACTCCTCCCACTCCACCCCATCTTCAAATGATTCCCTTTTATGCTTGTACTGTAAATAGGTGTCTTCATGACACAGTGCTAAGTTGCACAGAAATCAAGCACAACTGCATCATAAATTCCACTCTGCTTACATTAAACAAAACAAGGAATAATTTAAAACACTAATAACTTGGATTTATCAAATCTAAAAATGGTCCAAGTTTAAAGCATGGTTTAGTGTATATTATCTTTATACACCTTCATGCACTCAGACATGCAAGCTGCTCATTCTCTCCTATCCCCGTATCCCAATCAAAGATATGCTGACACAACACCAGCATAACTTCACTTGCACCCAGTACTTCAAAATCATCCTCACCATTTACCAGTATCTGAACCCCCAGAAAATAAAGAGAGAAGAAGAAAAGAAAAAAAATGAATAGCACAACCATTACCCACCTCCTCAATGCCTGCTGCTACCAGTCCAGAATTACATGCCAGTTAAAATACCTACTGATCTTCTGGATGTAAACTCACCACATCGCAAGTTCACACCAAAATCTGAACCCTTATCCAGTTACAATCACACATAACCAGTTAACCCCCTCCTTGTACTTACCTCATTTCCTCCCAGCCCTCCTACTTTTCCAATTTAACCCTTCCATCCCCATCACACTTTCTTCCACTACCATCTTAACTCCCATTACTATTCCTACCTGACCCTCACCTGAAGATGTCCCCCGACAAATTGCTTTGTTTCTAGACCTCATTTGTAGGCTGGTGATATTAATTGATATGTTATCCTAAGTTATCATCAAGAACATCCTTTTATCTTTTACAGATTCTGTTTTTTTTTTTAAACCAATATATTTACTAGTGTCTATCTCATGGCTCCCATCAGAACATTGGGCATGACTACAAAACTTGTAATTCAGAAAATCTTGTACCTCAAATGCAGCAGCATATTAAGTATTTTGGTGTCATCCCAGAGTTCTCAATAGTGGTGTTGTACTATCATTTTGTGCAGTGTTTTGCTGGTCTATAGTTCGGATAATTATCACTACCCAAGAAGAATTCAACAACCATTATGAAAAATGTAATCTTACTCTTTGAGTGCCTCCCACCATTGGCTAGGGCAGTAAACGGACATTTTTAAGGCTCTGCTGTGGAGCAGGAATAGTAAATTCTGCATTTTATTATAGACTCTGTTGCACAGCACAGCTTGACACAAGGCAGCAGAAGTGAGGTGAGAATTTTTTCACTTGTGAACAATTTTAGTACCATACCATTCTTAGCAAGGTAAAAGCAAATGGAACTTTCTCTATCATGGAATCCTTTGTATATAATGAGTAAGTAGTTGATTGGCAATTAGCACAGAGGATTAAAGTCATATCCTGTTAACAAGCTGCTTCCTGTAGTTCAGTGTTTGTTTCCCACAGCCACCATTTACCTATTTATGACTGTAACTACGTCACATAACCAGACAGTACTCCCAAGCTGACTGAAAAATATCCTTAAGAATCAGTGCTCTACCCTGTTTAAGAAAGAAAACAGAAAAAGAGGATACAAGTTATGGAGATCTTCTTCTTAAGTTGCAGCTGTCCACAGACTAAGCTGTAATTCAAGTAGATAAAGGCTCATTTCTCACTAAATTTTCCATGTTCTGCTCTGTGGAGTCTAGAAACCTATTGTCTCACAATGCCAACCACCTGTAAGTAGAAAACCTCTCTAGATTCATAAAGTACTATACTCTCTAACCATTTGTACTTTTTTTTATTCTTTTTTTCTCATTTTCTCCTATCTTTTCTTTTCATTGACTTAGTCCTAAAACCTTATTAATGCATATGTAGCACAGGCTTTACTCAGGTCTACTCTGAATAAATGCTGCCACTTTCACATCATATCTTCTGTATCAGGCTTTATAACAGTACTGCTTTTGGGAGCTTCACTTGGACCTAGTGGCAGGATGAAACATTTTGTAGAAACAAAAAGTCTTCTTTTGTCATTGTGTCAAGAAACTAAAGATCCAAGAGGTTAAGATTCTTTCTTCCCACTGTCAACAACTCAGTAGGATCAGTCACTGTGGCACATTCAGAATTCTACTTCCTGATTGGCTTTTACATCACATAACATTTATGGTCTATCCAATCCAGTTAATGGCATTATTATCACTACTGGATGGATTGTTTTTCATCTTTCCTTGATATCCAGTGTTGATAATAACATTTTCCCTATGCAAGAAAAGCCTTTCAGAGGCTTAGAGACTCTCACATTCACCCCTTGTAGTTAGCCCTTTTCCATTTATGGCAGTGATCCACACTACCACAAAATTCTAAGTATTTCTTAGTGATATAAGGAATTATATTAAACCAATAATTGAATATAAATGCCCCCTTTACATGTATCCAGCCAGACACATGCAGCAACTGGAATGCCTGCAGAGATACCTTACTAAAAGTATACAAGGCCTAAACAGCATGTCTTACATAGACTGGCTCAAAGCCCTATCACTATACTCAGTATCCTACAGACTGCTAAGAGGCATACAAACCATCCTCTGACCCATTACTGATGGATTTTACTGCACATCAGCAAGTCAACTGGTATCAGAAATGCTCAGTCTAGGGAATTAAAAATCTTCTTCAACATTGATAGAACAGTTTGGAGGGATAGGTATATTTTGACAGGATAGGATACCACTGCTATGGAACAGACTCCCTGTCCACATGAAACAAAGTTCATCCCTGTCCATTTCCAACCACAACTCAGATTTGTGGATGGGAAACAGAAAATTTACCCCAGGACTGCCTCCATACTACCAATGTAGCTACTAAATGCTTTATCCCATGCATGGGAATGCTCAAATTAGCTATGGTGTGGTCCTATTTATTCTCATTAGGGGAAATATATAATTATCAGCCATGTGATGGGTAAGGCCAAACTATAACCAAATGGGATAAGTTATTTCAAGCACAAAAAGGAAAGCTGGCTTGGCTTAAAATGGCCCACAAGGACAGCTAGCCTAGTACTTACCTATGAACCTATTTAGACCATAAATATACACAAATCTAAGTTGGAATTAATAATGTTTTTCCCATTACAACAAAATCAAAACTAAGTTGGAGTTATAATGTCTATCCTATTATAGCACAGTAACAATCATAGGATTATAGGAAATTACTAGGCTATTGGCCCTGAGGCCCTTACAATCCTAGCCAAGAATTTGCCTATGTTCCGACAAGTCAGCATCCGATGTCTCTGTCCAGCATGGACACAGGTGAAATACCAGGGGTGTATTTTTTGTTCTGCATCCAGTTATCCAGGTTGCACTTAACAAGGGTTAATGAGGTACTCTGCTTGTCGTGGATAGGGAGTCTATTCCACAGAAGGGGGAGTCTCTGGGACACAAATCTGTCCCACCACCAAGTCCTATTGATGTCACAGACCAGACTGAGGTCACGTGACTGGGTTACTTGAGTGGAGGTTGACTTGCAGATATGCAGCAATCCCGTTAAAGTGGGGGTCTGAAATTGCTTTGTATGCCAGACAGAGGCCACCTCTGAGGAGTCTGTATGAGACAGAGTACAGGGATAGGGCTTTTAGCCTATCTGTGTAGGGTAGTTGTTTGAGGCCCTGGATTCTCCCGGTGAGGAACCTCTGTGGTCTCTCCAGCTGTTGCATGTGCTTTGTGAGGTACATGCTGAAAGGAGCACTGTACTCAATAATGGGCCTTATAAGGGAAGAATACAGGGATATTATGACTTGTCCCAGGATGAGAGTAATAAGGTGGGCCATGTAGAAAGTTTTCTGTACAACAGAGGCAATATGGTGGTCAAAAGTCAGTTTGCTATCAACCTGGGTGCCCAAGTCCCTCACAACTGATTGCGTGCTTAGGACCATATAATGTGATAATTTGTGGAGATGTCACTCTCCCCAAAGGGGATGATGATGCATTTTTTGTCATTCAGTTTGAGACCATGTTTCTGGCACCAGTCATTTGCTTGGATGAAACCGTCTTGGAGGATATCCACATCACTAGAGGAATTGATGACAGCACCCAGCTTGAAGTCATCTGCAAACTTGGTCAGCCAGAGCCCACTGGTTTTGGCCTGCACCTCAGAAAAGTATATGCCAAACAATAGAGGCCCCAAGACCAATTCTTGGGGTACACTACTCATTATGGGTCTAATGCTTAAGGGGGATTCCCCAATTTTGACTAGGTTGGTTCTATCAGTGAGCCAGTTTGTTACCCATCTGGTAACATATGGATTGATGCCTAGTTGAGAGAGTTTATCTATTATACCCGAGTGGGGAATAGTAATAAAGGCTTTGGCCAGGTCAAGGTAGGTGGTGTGTACTGTCTTCCCCTCGTCCATTGCTTTGGTGACTGTTTCAAAGAAGTTGACCATATTTAAAAGGCTTGATCTCCCCTTGACAAAACCAAACTGTGAGGGATCGAGTGTTTGGAAGTTGCCAATGTCCTTGTTAATGAAGTCCATGATAATTCATTCCATGGCCGTGCAGAACAGGCTAGTTAGACTGATGGGTCTATAATATCCTGGATTGGTGGAAGCACCACCTTTGTGTAAAGTGGCTATCCTCCACTTGGCTGGGACGAGGCTTTGGTTGAATAGGGTGACTAATGGTGCCACAAGTTCCTGCCTGAGTTCATGTAGGATGCAGCCTGGGATATTATCGGGTCCCATGAAGGCTGTACGTTTTGCCTTTGAGAGGGCAGTGATGACTTGCTACATAGAGATAGGGGGGAGGGGGGAGGTGCTGAGGGTGTCCTGACTTACTAATAGGAGGCAGAGGGGTGACATTTTCACTGAATCTGTCTGCCAGCAGGTCGGTTATATCTACTGTTTTTCTAAATGGCATTCTTTGACTCATATCTTTTACAGTAATGAAATTCATTGTCTTGAAACTATATCTCATCCTTTACATGAGCACATACTCACTCCTGTTCCCTGAAATCATGTGGAATACAATGAGCACTACTTAGTCATTCCCATAACAACAAAAGTAGACAAACTGTCAACCTATGGAAAAAGATCATAAAAATAAGTGTTTCCACAGGGAGCCTTAACTTGATCTCTATTGTGTGGGGCTGCACCCTTATACACTGGTTGTGAAACTTCTGATTGCTAGTTTTACTTAAAGTGCATTTGTCTTATACAAATATTTGTACTTCCTCCTTTACAGTTTTGTATCTTGCCTGTTAATAACAGAGGATCTTGGCACAACTGCTTCACCATCTACTTCAGAGTTAGGCTGTGAAATTTTTCATTATTTTGGTATTTTGTATGTTATTTACTTTACTTTTCTATTCTGACCTGAAGGTAAGAGTTATAATTTTTTGCTGATTTCTTTCCAGCATCTCTTTTGCTCTATAGTGAGTTTCATATCTCAGCAGCATAGCTTAAGCACATAATTTGCATATCAATCTTCTGCCTACTTTTCATCCGCTTAGCACAAGAAATCTCAACAAAGCCAGAAATAACGGGGGGACAAAGGCCCCAAAATAGGGTCATATTTTAAATATTGCTGTTATGAACTTAAAAAGCTATTAAAATAAGAATTTGTGTTAGCATGCATTTTGGGAAAGAAATAAATTGTGAAACTCAAATGTCTGTCATTATTAAGTGACTTCAGTCCTCAATGATTTTCCAGAAAACTACAAAGTTTATGAGGAACAAACCAAAAATATGAACCAAAATCTGAACATTCTGCAAAATTATGGACAGCAGAAGGGTATGATCTTCAGTCCAGTAACAGCTGAGCTGGGAATAATCTGGCTGCCTGCAAAGTAGTATTCCTTTAATCCATAACTGTGAGATGGAAGTCCACATATATTTAGCTATTGTTTTTTTTTTTTTTTAGAGATTTAAAACTGCTAGGACAGTTCTGTCCAAATTTATACTAAACTGTGGATAATGTAATCTCATTTTTGCACAAAATGTAAAAATTCCTGTTTTCAGCCATCCACTGTAAGATATGATAGCATTAAATATTATACTTCTCAAAAATATATTCCTTAAAACACTAATCATATTCGCAGTGCTTATAATTGCTAGTATGATTATCACAGGAAAACAGGAATAAAATCTACACAGGTAAGATGCATGGCTTCCATCAAATGAAAAAACAAAAGCTGTGCCTACTTTGCTCCCTTCTCTTTTTGATAGTTATGGCATGCTTTGTAAATGGCACAGACCTGCAGTACTTGCCATAGCTGATACAAAGACGGTTAAAAAATGCATCTGTTTCTCTTCACTTTACTGTTCCCAGATGAAATTCTTGCATTCCTTCAAGCACTAACCTTCATTGAATGGGAACTATGATTTTGTTAACTTTTAATACTAAGCAATTTATCCAACTGACTTATTCCTTAAAAGAAAAAATAAAATTGGAGTTCTTTCCTTGTTAAGTATTTTTGCTCCTGCCAATCTCTCACTTATTTTGTTTCCCTTTAACTGTATTTCTAAGTCATTTTCTCTGTGATTTGTTTACATGTTATTCTGTAGTTAGGAACTGTGGTGTTATTGATAGAATTTCTAGTTCCTATAATGATTGTTCATGCTCCTATGATAAACTCTACTCAGCATAGCTGCTATGTGTAGTTCATTGCTTGGTCTGAATTTAACTTTCAGATCCTACTTCTGCAGTTTAAGTGACACCTTCTTTTTTCTCTATGATGCCATGTGAGAAAACTTTCTGAGTGTGTTTTTTAAGGATCCAGGGTCTGTTTCCGCAGCCCTATCTCTACTGTAGACATAGGGGATTTCTCACATCCATTCACTGTTACCATCAACTTCTTTTTTATCTGAGCCCATCTGTAAATGTTCCTGTCTCATACACATGTAAGGTGTATGGCTTAAAGAACAAAAAGTACTGGTCTAGTCTCCCGTAGACTCACAGCTCCTATGCCATTCTGACTTGGTACTATTTGTAATACTACACAACTGTTTCTTGACAGCATAATATTTTAAATCTTTTAAATATAGTACTTTTATAATGAAATTTTTTAGCATTTCAAAAATACTGTTTATGCTGCATTGCTATGCTGTATCATAATCCATCAACTTTCTAAGAGGCACACTTTCCTCCAACATATTAGATGCAAACTTTTTCAGAAACTGCATCATTCTTAGACGTGTTTGTATTGCTATCTTCTGTTCTAAATCTGATGTTCAAATAATTGCTATGCTTTTTTTTTTCTGTATCAGGATTTACCCTGGCATTCCTGAAGCTTGCTCCAGGTGCAGGCATAGCGTAGGCGTTCTAACACCAAATATGGCCGCCTAGCGATTCATGTACGAGACGATTCCATGTGCACTACCAGCGTACGTCAGAGCTGCGCAGCTCTCGGCGCATGTATGCTAATCACTCCATGCGCAGTAGTGCAGCATTCAAATGAAGGTACATAGCGATTCATGAAGTAGTGCAGGTGTAGCGTAAGCATACAGAAATGTAAACCAAAAAAAGGTTTACATTTTTTCAAACAGAACATCGGAGCCATGAAAGCGGACCAAACTTACGTATTACAAAGTTAACATATGCCAATGGCTAAATATGCAGCCAATGGCATAAAAAACATGCACAACACATAAAAAATAACATTTAATGTCATGGCCACACTAACGCAAAGTACAACCGCAGTGCATGGGTGCACAAACGGGAACACAAGGAAAATATATATAGATGTCATAAAACTGCAATGTAACACAAATCATGATTTTGCCATAATAGTCAATGGTATGCATGCTACACCACAACCAAGGCGCAAGGGTTGCTAAGGGTCTGTGACAGTGTTCGGCATGGTAACTAGGAATTAGTAGTCAATGCCATGCAAATGAGGTAAGTAATACTGAATTGCAAACGCCTTGCTAGCATAAGGCTGTACCACATGGCGTGGCAGTATAACACTGAGGAGTGGCCAGGAGGTATACATGACATCAGGAGAGGGGTGTGCCACCGTAGCTGTAAGCACATAGGAGCATTGCTAATCCGGGTTGCCCACTGCTAAGCAAAGCCGCAGGATAGGGGTGTGGATGTAGCCATAGCTTTGCTTAGCTGAGAGCACACAAGGTGACTGAAAGCGCATGTGTACATGGATGACAACGTGCTTGAAAACTGGTAAACGGCTGAGTGCGGCGTGCACCACAGCTGAAACAGGAAGGTTAGGGGAAGACAATAAGGAAATGCCACAGCAGGGTAATTGGAGTACAACTGAGTAATTAACACTTATTAACTCACAGGGGGCCATTGACGGTAACTAACAAAGCTGCTAGCAGCAACCTGCAGAACAGGAAAGGGGAGGTGCCGGATTGCAAAGAAAAGAGAACTGTCACAGCAGAACAAAGCAAACCTGCAGTAGATCGGCTACAGAACGCATTTCGCAACACAGTCCTGGGTTGGGAAAGTACAAAACAAGAAAGCAGGCTGCTGGATGCATGCCTGACAATGGGAGGGGAATTGGTTTGAAAAATGAAAGCAAGGGCAAGAGATGATCCATGGCAGCCAAGTGTAATTCAACACCAAAGGCCCCACAATAGCAGTAGCTGCGGTAAAACCCATAAGTAAGATACCCTGCAGCTCGGATTGTACATACACACCCTATGACATCATCAGCTTCCAAAGCACAATAGTATAAAGTGTGAAGGCACCTCACACACACTTGTGTATTCCCAAACACTGCACCATCGGTGTAAACAGATGGGGAACTTTTAAAATGTACATGTTGGGAGCTGCCATAGCTTTGATTCATCAGCATGTGTTGGAGACTGAAGGTGGTGTGGAGGATGATACTGACAACCACCTCAGGCACCAGAGGAGGAGAAGAGTGTTCAGACCAAGGGTAACCTACCAGGGGCTAGATGATCTGGAGATAGTAGAGCATTACAGGGTGGACAGGGACATCATACAGCAAATTGTTGAGCTGTGCCAGCCACGCCTCAGAGCCAGAAACAACAGAGGGGAACCCATCCCAGTGGACATGAAGGTATGTGTAAGCTTGAGAATACTAGCCACAGGTACCTTTCAAAGGCCAGCTGGAGATATCATGGGGATCTCACAGGCATCCGCATCCAGGGTACTCCACCAGTTCCTGGATGCCATGTTACCACATGCCAATGAGCATATATACTTCCCCCGAACACAGGAGGAGTTGGCCAGCAATATGCGCCTCTTCCACTGTGTGGCAGACTACCCTTAGGTACTGGGTGCAATACACTGCATGCACATACACATCAAGTCACCACCCGGTGAGCTTGGTAGGCACTACATAAACCACAAGGGATACCACTCCATCAACTGCCAGGTAGTGTGCAATGCCCAGGGCATTATCATGGATGTGTGCACCGGCAGCCCTGGAAGCTACCACAACTCCCACACCTGGCATGCCTCACAGCTGTACCAGGTATTTTTCAGGGGGGACATCCCATATGGCCACCTTGTGGGCGATGCTGGCTATGCACTGGAGCCGTGGATGATGACTCCCATCAGAAATGCACACACACCCATGCAAGAACGCCATAATGAGGCACACACACAAATCAGAATCATCATAGAGCGTGTGTTTGGGATGCTGAAATCACGGTTCCGTTGCTTGGATATATCTGGTGGAGCCTTGCAGTACTCTCCAGGCATGTGTGCCCACATCTTCATAGTATGTGCCATGCTACATAATATGATCCTGCGGAAACAGCTGCAGCAGGGACATAATGGTGAAGGCCCTCACAGCCCACCGTAATTGCCAAAGGCACCACAGGCACAGAGGGATTCAGACAATGTACACCCTGTGCCAGCCCCAGTAGGCAGACGGAGGCGTGCCCAGTATGCCCATGCCTTGGCAAAGAGGGAATGTATAGCACATACACTGACAGTTTAGGCCCCTATGGAATGGCACACTTCTCCACCTGCACACACAGTAAACATGGATGGCACACACACACACACACACACACACATGACCATCTATAAATTGTCATGTATAGGTAGTCTACTGTGTGCATCCTACATAGGCAGCCCACAACTATTGCTCACACCACTGCTATTGGCACAAGGTAAGTCAATACCTGAACAGTAAATTAAGCTAACACCATTTGTTGATACTGTATGTATGGTTCCTAGATACATCGGTAGATACATGCCTAACTGTCAGAGGCCATTCATAAGCCTAGCCAAAATGTGTCTGCTGTCACCACCCCATTGATTAACTAACTGTCTCTCTGTGGAGCAGAGCCAGTTGCGGGATCCCTGGGGTGTAACCACTGTTCCCCACCAACTCTGCAAGGATTCCCTGGTGTGTTAATGAGGGGCTCCATATAATGTAATCAGGGATGTAGTTCCAAAGCATGGGGAGTACCCATGACAGGTATCTGTCACCCCAACATTCTCCAGTTATGGTTGTGGCAAGGTGTAGCTCATTACAGTGTGTGGCTCACTGTGACATGGATTCCCATAGCTGGAGCATATCCATTAAGCCTCACTTGGACATACCATTAACAGATATCATCCATATGTACACCAACTGAGTTACACATTTGTTTGCAGTATGGTGGAACAGCCATAGTACACTCTACATACAAAACACCATAACACTTGTACATATCCCAGATGCCTCAGTGGTGAAGCTACTGACTGTGTCGTTCATGGTCCCAGTTCCACGACCTGCAAGGACTGTTACGTAATTCTGATGTCCCGAATAATGGATGTTGGATGCAGGTCATTAGAGCACGTTTAAGCACATGTTAGCGGGTTTTTGCACCGGTAAGTGCCGGTAAGTGGTGTTTAAACATGACTACATGGATATGCGCAACACAGGTCTAACCTTTGCTGAATATCGCGCAGATCACGGGCAAAGCAGCCCAGAACTGCTGAAATGTGTGTTTTTTTACCCTTGTACTAATAGTGCCTGCTCTGAGAGGTAAATCCACCACTGCCAGGAGTAGAACATGCAACCATGTACACAATCTTCACAATAACCTACCACTAAGCTACCTGAGATGTACCAATGGCAGGTGTGTATTGTGGCAGGTTAAAACACAAAAGGGCGGACTTCAGGAAACAGTATACACTGCCATGTACCCGAGGAAAGATGTATTCTCTCTCTCTCTCTCTATATATATATATATATATATATATATATATATATATATTTATTTATTTATTTATTTATTTGCATTTGTTAACTGGGTTGGTCCAGCTGGGTAAGAATTACCCTTTTTCAGTGGAGACCCGAGGGGAAAAGCCCCAAACAGACGTACAAATAAATACGAATAGAGACAAATTAACAATATTACAGAGGAAAACAATATTATGGGTACAATGGATAAGAAAAACAAACAATGAAAGTTTGAGAAAATGAGTAAGGTAGGCCAGAGGCATGCATGCAAAAGATTTATGAAAAGGTGTTCTGAGCAAGATTTCTGAATTAAGTTAAAGTAGGCAAAGAAATGATGATTTAGGTGTGGAGTTAGTAGTGTGGGAGTTTTAGGTGGGAGCATGTGAAGGACATTCCCATTTGGAGGAGAGATGGGAGAGAAGCATGGATTTGAAATTGTTGTGGTTAGGTATATTACGTAGTGGTGTGGGGAGATTGTTCCATAGTTTGGCTATAGTGTGGGATAGTAGTAGTTTACCAGTTGGGTGGATGGGTTTGTGTACATGCAGGAAGTTTTGGCCTGTGGATGTCAGGGTACGGGTAGGAGTGTAGGGTGTTAGAGATTTAGCAAGAGAGGGGCATTCTGCTGGTTTAAAGATGAGTTTGTGGGCTGTTGTAAGTTGTAGATACTTTAGGTGGTTGTGGAGTTCTAGCCAGTTTAGGGTGTGTAGGGAGTGACAGTGATGGGAAGAGTTCTTAGAATTGGTTGCAAATTTGCAGATTTTGTTGTAACAGGCCTCAAGTTTAGCATGGAGTCTGAGTTGTAGGTTGGAGAATAGGGGAGCACTGTACAAGAGAGAGGGGAGAAGGAAGGTAGATGCAAGGGTATGACGGGAAGTTGGAGTAAGGTAGTAGTTGTGTCTGTAGAGGAGGCCGATTTTCTGGTGGGTTTTTTTGATTGCTGAGAGGATGTGGGAGTCGAATTTTAGGTTTTCATCAATGGTAATGCCAAGTAGTTTGGTACTAGGAATGATTTCAAGAGGGGTGTTATTGTGGCTTTTGATGGAAAATTGGACTTTGTGGAACTGGGAAGTTTTAGTGGGAGTAAATATCATTAGCTTTGTTTTGTTGGCATTTAGGGCCAAGTGATGCGATTGCATCCATGATTCAATTTTGGAGAAGGCTGTTTGGGTATTAAGTAAAAGTTTGGAGGGGCAGGAGGCTGAGCAGATGATAGTGGAGTCATCTGCGTATTGGATGACTGAGGCTTCAGGGATGGAGAGGTGAAAGTTGTTAATGAATAAGTTGAAGAGCAGAGGGCCAGGTACTGATCCTTGGGGAACTCCTGTGGGTGTAGGTAAGAAAGGGGAGGTTGACTCTTTCCATTGTACAGCCTGCTGGTGCGTGGAAAGGTAGCTGGAGAACTAGTCTAGGGTTGAGGGAGATAGATGCAAGTGTGAGAGCTGGGACAGGAGGAGGGAATAGGAAATAATATAGAGAGAGAAAGGGTGATAGAGAGATGTATGTCGATATATATGGATATACATATATATGCAAATATATAGATAGGTTAACAACATCTACACAACCATGGAGGTACATATAAATAGGATACTACCAAATACTGAATGCTTTACATACTGACGTGCATAATCATGGGGCTTAAAGACCGAAAGACCACAGTATCGAAACACCAGAACCGCGAGTACTATTATCACAATGTTAAGGGACATTTAGGTAGTGCTTCTGGTGCTGCGGTTCAGGTAGGTACTGTGTGTAAGTGTGTTTCTGATTGCTGTAGTGTGTGTAAGTGTGTGTTCTGAGTGTGGTGTGTGTTTCCGGGGGACTGTAATGTGTGTGTGTGTGTGGGATTACTTCATGTGTCTGTTTGTGCTATCTCAGAGGTAGATTATTAAAGTAGGTGTGGTGTGGGGTGCGCAGCCACCCACGTGGGGGGTGTATGGGGGCATGACCACCTGGCCATACGTAGTGTAGGATGATTTGTTTGGATGTGATGGGTAGCAGTGTGTCTCTGTGTGTGTGTGTGTGTGTGTGTGTGTGTGTGTGTGTGTGTGTGTTCTGTGTTTGTGTTAGTTCCGGGAGTTTGACTGTCGTGAGTTTGAGTGTTCGGTATTGTGGGGTTTGGGAGTCTGGGAACGGTAATGTGGTCATTGGAAGTGTGTGCATTCCTGAATCCATGGGTATGCTGTATACAGCGGTTGAAGTCTTCAGATATGTGTATAACATGGACCATAGCAATCACACATTCTGCCATGACCGAACGTTATGAACAAAGGATATGGAGAGTCTATACACTATTACAAATATGTGCTATGGACATGAGCCAAAGATAGGGTTACCACCTGTCCCACCTTGCGAGGGGCAGTCCCTCTATGTGCGGTAGTGTCCTGACCAAAATGAGTACAAATACTAATGTCCTACAATCTCGAGACATTTGGCATGTTCCATATTTAATGTAATTGTTGCATAAAATAGTCATCTGTATCTAAAATCCCTACATGTAACAAGAAAAAGGATAAGCAAGTAAACTGCTACAAGAATAAGCTTTTATATAGGCATATATGTAAAGTTTTATACTTTGTACTGACCGTGGGTATGTGTCAGCCTCTAAAATCCGATGTGTGTCCTGCAAATGTCCCACTAGGGCCATTTGAAAAGGTGGCAAGCCAAAGCCAAAGAGGGTCAGTCACCAACACAACTCCAATGAGTGCAACTATCTGTGACAGAAATACATGAGACAGCTTTCATGTAGCAACATTTCATTATATTCCGATGTATTTCCAAAGGGATTGAAGGACCAACATCACCTGCATGCTATACAGGAACCAATTAACAATGGCTTAATGAATCAGCCTGCAATTACCATAGTTTTAGTACACTAAAGGATAGGTCTTCAAATAGGGAAGGAGCCCTCACACACATATCGAATATGTATAAATGCAGTTCCTACACACCTGCATCTGCTATGTACACCCACCTACATCTCCCCCACACCCGAAACAATTGCAATACATACTGTAATAACATCACAAACATCCAATCACTCTATGACATCTGCAGAAGCCTTAACATACCTTGTCAGAGACACACTATAATGGGCCTATGTGAAATCGTTGCTGTTGTACAATGGAACAGATGTCGATGTTACAGGGTTTGGTTGCAATAATCCCATATCAGATGGCTGCGCATACACCAGGAAGTGTTACCAATTACTTATTAACAGCACAGTATGATACACATGTACAGTATACCAAAGATGTCAGGTGAGCACAGTTCAAAACACCTAGCATTCTATGCATAGCCACACAGCCTTGAGCTGCCCAAACATCCTTGCCAGACCTACACATTTGCAGATGTATCAGGTACAAACCCTGCAGAAGTAGCAATGTTCAGAAATATAACAGCTAGACTCACATGTAAAACTACATCCTCTAGCCATTACACACAATCCACGGGGGCCATGAAGTTAATATATCTCTGTGTGTCTCCATATAGCTGTTGCAATTCATCACAAGCAACACATCCAGGCCATCTTCCTCGAAGGTAGGGTAAAGGGACAATGCCCAAGTGGAGTATTCAATTATACACCCACTGTTGTCATGTCATTGGCTAATGGAGTAGCTGCACAGCTGATGTGCATGTAATCATCTACTCCAGAACACCAATTGGTGGCAGGATACTACATGTTACTGATATCTAAGTATAAAAGGATAGCTTGTCATACATTCAAACTGTCTGTACATACCAGAAAAATGTTACAATGAGGACTGCAACACAAAACAAATAGGATTTAAATTACCATCAATGACAACTCAGGTTACTAATAAGGTATGTAGAACACTCAGTATGTCAGTGTATGTAGTACCTGTTCTGTAATAATTAAAGTGTACGCAATGCATATAGTGGGAAAAGGTATTATGTAGCGATGTATTGTTGAGCATAGTAACGCTCATAGAAATTGTGTGTACTGCTGTAGGCCACAAGGTAAACATCTCATACACCACAAGGGATGGTATATAAGGACTTTGAACACAACAATTCCACTCCAGCCACTGTCAGTGGCAGGGTTGGTCCAACAAGTACGTGCCAAAACAGGGGATAGTATATGTTGATATACTGTAACAGTAGGCATATCTATGGGCATATAACTGAGAATAACATGTCTAAGGTGGTCCTGCTGTGCAATTATGATTTGCATTGTGGGATACTGTGGCAAAAATGTGTAATGTACAGTATTGTAGGTAGATATGTCTAACATTTTACATAGCATTACTGTTATGTTATGCAAGCATCAGGTATGTCTATTGGCATGTACAATGCACAATAACGGGATACATATGACTTGTAGTCACCACGAAGTGTATCAGCATGATAGCTAATTGAAATGGAAGAGCTAGTCAATTATCCATGCACAAAGGACATGTAATAGCTTCATAGGTTCATAGCTAGGTACTATGCTGTCTGGCCAAGGCCATTCATAAGCCTAGCTACAGTGTTTTGACTTGCGGCACCTCCCTAAGTTAGTTTCTTGTGCTGTGAACAGCAGAGCCATTAGTTTCCTGTGCTTCTGTACAGCAGAGCCACTGCAGTGATCCCTGTTATACATGTCTGTCTCCCATCCACCAATTGAGGTATCTCTTGAAGAGTGCTAGTGAGGGCCCCTGTCTGATGTACATAGGAATCATGTTCCAAAGCATGGGGAGTGTCTGGGTCAGCAATGTATCCTTCCAGCACGTCATAGTTATCATTGCGTTTAGGTACATATCCAAGAGCATGTGGCTCTCAGGGGCTTTTGCTTATGTGGAGCATATCCATCAATACTGTTTTGGACTTGGGCCTTGTATGTACAGCAGAGATCACCTCTGAGTATGCGGTATGCAACCAAGTACAGTTGGGGTTTCTGTAGTTGGGCTGCATACGTCATCCTTCGTAGGCCAGTATTCCTCTTGGTGTAGTAATGTTGTGGTATTTCAAGCCATTGCTGTTGTATCATAAGGTACATCCCAAATGTGGTGTTGTACCCTTTAATGTGTTTCATAAGTCATGAGTAGAGAGGCACAATGGCTGCCTTTGTTCTGGCTACAAACCCATTAGAGATTGGGGGGGGGCCACATAGAGGGATATCCACACCACCTTGCCAATATGGTTATCAAAGGCGTGAATGCTATCTACTTGGGTTCTAAGATCCCTTATTACATCTTATGTATTTAGGGGACTACCACTTATGTGATAGTCCGCGGGTGATTGGTGTAATCCAAAGGGGATGTCTATGCACCTTGTGGCATGCAGCTTGAGGCCATGTTATTGACACCAGGTATCTGTCCTAGTGACACCCTTATGGAGGGTGTCTGTATCAGCTGGGGAATCAATCATGGTCCCTAGTTTGCAGTTGTCTGCAAACCTTTTCAGGGTAAGTCCTCCTGTGCTAGCCTGTACCTCAGAGAAGCATATACCGAGCATGAGGGGCCCTATGACCGAGCCCTGGTGGATGCCAATTGTAACTGATTTACAGTAGGACCTAGGGTATACTACCCTCACTGTGTGGGTTCTGTCTGTGAGCCACTTTGCATAACATCTCGTGACGTAGGGGTTAATGTGCAGGTGGATGTGTATGTTGACAATGCCAGAATGGGGAATAGTGTTGAAAGCCTTTGAGAGGTCAAGGTAGGCTGTGTGGACCTCCTTACCCTCATCTACTGCCATGGTAACTGTCTCAAAGGACTCCACCATGTTTAGGAGGCATGGTCTGACACTAACAAATCCAAACTGGGTGGGATCAAAGGTTTGGAGGCCACCAATGTCTATGTGAATGAGATCCATGATGATGTGCTCCATAGCCTTGCAGAACAGTCTAGTCAGGCGTATAGGGCAATGGTTCCTCTGGTCCATTGTGGCGCCACCTTTGTGAAGTGTGATAACTTGCTGTGTGCCATTCAGGGGCCACAATGCCTGATGTAAGGCTATTATTGAATATGGTGCCTAAGTGGGGAGCCAGTTCATTCTGAAGTTCGTGGAAATCTCAGCCTGGGATGTTGTACGGTCACATGGATGCTGTGTTCCTGGCTTTAGAGAGTGTAGCTTTGAACTGCAAAGTTGTGATTGCAAGGACTCTGCATCATTCCTGTATAGATATGGGCCCTTTAGGGTGTGAGAGGGGTGTAAAGTTAGCACTGAACCTATCTGCCAGGAAATTGCCAAAATCAGTCGGTTCTGTAATGTTCGTGCCTTACTGCTGTATGTCTCAGCAGATGTGGGTATCACCATCGAGAGTAGTGACATACCTCTAGAACTTTTTGTGGTAGTCCTTGGAATTAGTCACAGTTATGTTTACGTAGCTAGCTTTGCAGGATGTGATAAGGGATCTCAGATTCTTACTGAGGCCAACCAGGGAGCTACTCCACTCATGGGATTGTACTCTACTTTGCAACAGTCTCCTCCTTCTGTTGTACATTATGTCCATGGCAGCAGACCACCAGAGTGGCCTCCATTTTCTGGTGGGTACTGTCATGGTTCTGTTTGGGATAACATAATCCATGTAGTCGTGTAAGTGCTAATTAAGTGCAGTTGTTTATGATTCAGAGGTTGTAACTGTATTGTTCATCTGCACGGGTGTCATGACGTTTACTACTGCTGTCATAAGAAGCCTGAAGTTGGCTTTGTAGAAATATTGTACTGTGTTTTCCGTAAAGGGTGTGGTGCTGGGATGTGGATAACAAGGGTGATTACTGTACATTCGGATCTGACCAACGAGGAGATAACCCCAGGTGTGGAACATCAGTCACACATGTTGGTAATGACCAGCTCTAGGATATTGTTACCCCTTGTAGTGGTGTGGATAGGTTGATCCTGGCAATTGGAGGTTATGAATCCCAGAAAGCGTTGGCCTAATGTGTCGGTACATGAGTAGGTATCCCAGTTAATGATGGGATAGTGTCAGTTGCACATCAATAGTGTGTCTGTTTCAACCTTACTTTCCAGTACACCAAGAAGTGAGGACCGTTAACTGTGGGGTATGGTGGAGGATCTGTAGCAAGTTACAATTTGTATAGCAGTTATGGCCAGAGGTAGTTGCACTTGGATAACCTCTGATGCATTGTGCTAAGCAACTAGCCTGGAGGTGTGGATATCCTTAGGAAATATGGACACACCTCCGCCGTGCGTGTTCCGGTCCTGGTTACATGACTGAAAGGTGTGGTATGAGTAATAGCCTGGTAGTGCAGAGGTGCTCTCAGGAGCCTAGAAGCAGGTCCCAGTCACTGCACAGATATCGAAGTGGTCCATTGCAAGGAGTGCCTCGGGTGATTGCATTTGAGATGAAGACGTCAAGCATTGAGTAGCATTACCCTCAGGTTTTGCTTGCCTGTTCCTGTTATGGTGGTGAATATGTTATTTGAACCGTGCCTAAAACAGGCACTTTATGAGCAGCAAGAGCTTTAGCCATTATCCGGAATCCCAGGGCCGACAGGTCCAGGCCATCTGTGCCAAAGCATCATGTTCTGTCGACCATGTCATTCAAAGCAGACAGATACTGGATACCCTTGGAATGACACCAGAAGCATAGCCAATTGTTGAAGTAAATCATTTTGTCCTTGTACAACGTTATCAGTCTGGATGATGGCAGAATGCTACTCAGGGCTAGAGTGATACCTGCCTGGGCTACAAGATCGGAGAGCTATTCAATGTCTCTTTACATGTAGTCCAGGAAGATATATCTCAGGGCATTCACACTAACATGGAGAATGACACAGTCATATTTTATCTGTTGAGGAGTGACCTGAGTGCATAGGTTATGTTGCGGATCCTGTTACCCGACAGGCAGCTGACAGTAACTATATCCTTGTGTAGCCTGGTGAGTGGGACATCAGTGTGACTGCCTATAGAGTCACCTATGACTAGTGTGTTGGGTACGTTATTTCACCCTATTGGCTGTGGTTGATGAGCACACTGAGTCTGTGGGCTATAAGTAATTGGTGTTGTGTTGGGGGATGGGGGCTGCCTGTGTTTCTGCTTTAGAGTTCTCTGTTGCCTAGACAGACTAGTATTGAGAGGCTCTGCAAATGTTGTTGTCTTACTATGTGTGGCCTGTGGTGGTGGAGATCTAGTGAGACTATATGATGAGTGTGGTGTGGTGCAAATGTTTAACATCCCCACAAGATTGTCAGGTTCAGTCTGGGTAGGAGAGAGCTTTACCTCCAACATGGCTAGATATGTGCATCTCCCACAGGTTGTAGTGTTGGATGTTAGGAGGGGAGCATTGACTGTGTACACGAGACAATTTCTATATTGCCTCATGATGCCCATATTCATCATATAGACAGGTGAGAACACTGGGAATTTACACTTGGACATGCCTGAATATATAACTATTTCCCACTAGATAAGTGAGGAAAGTGTGTACAAGAGCTGTTTTATTCTAAGCAAGTGGGAAATGTAAGTACAAACAGTGTTTACCTGGAGCTAATGAGGATTGAGTGCTATAGTAATTAGTAGCTCATGTAGTGCTTACATGTTCTGAACAAGTGCTGAACATGAGTAAGCAATACAGATAGGGTGTTGGATAACATAAACACACTGCCCCCCCCCCCAAACAGGTACACAATCATATATCCATGTACACTACAGAGCCCCTGTAACCATAACTATGATGGTACAAGGTGCACTCAGGCTGCATGGGACCTGTCCACATCCCTGGTTGTATCATACACATATGGCAAAACAGTTTGCTCTACACATACACATCATGTAAAACATAGCTTCATGTCAGTCTGTGAAAACACTGAATGGTGCACACCAACAGTTATCCCAACCCACAAAGTGGAGACACCAGTCATAACGAGGGGCACTGATGTACTACCCTGCTGAGTCTGGTCTGAAAGGCCATGAACCTTAATCAATGTATATGTTCTTAGCAGTACAGATGTAGATGACAGTACGGATGATTTCACACCGCATATCATACCTGTGACAGGTCATAGGATATCATCACCCATACAGTGTTCCACCTACACTCAGTATACTAGATGTACATTTGTATGTCACAGGAGTGTTCTGCCAGTGGACTGTTGACAGAACCAACACTACAGAAGGTGTCTGATTAATATGTGCATATCACACCAGTGCCAGCTACAGTAAAACCGTGTTAATTTGTTGTATTCCCTCTCATTGTAGCCCATACCACACAGACAAATGAGAGGCATCTGCCTATGTAAGTATGTGAATGGTTATGACCAAGGAGCAATAGCTGACTCAGTGTTGTTAACAACATACAGAAGCGGCTTTGTGGGTGAGGTGTGTGACATATGTGCACAATCTGACAGCTGCATATTGCATTGTCCACCACTAGGTTAATAACCTGTACCCATGAACTACCACCTAGGCAGCGGTCAACATAATGGACACTGTGTGTAAGGGATGCTGCTGTGCACTTTACCTCCCTGAGCTAGTGATGTCACCAAGCCTATTAGGTAGTCATAAGTGGCAACCCTAGTCATGACAGGGTGCCATCCATGAATATAGAGATCATTGTTCAGCCATACACATCACTCAAGTGACCTATATCAGATCACATATCACCTTTAAGGTGTATTGGCCATGTTTGGATGGCCGACACCAGCCTTCACAATCCCCATCTCCACTATGTAGCATGATGCCTACGCTGCATAAAGACATGTCCAGCACTGTGATGTTGGACATGCTACATGTACATATCCTGATCTCAAATACATATGTCATGGACATCCACCTTCCTAGTACAAGGATCGCCACATGCTGGACAGATCCTTGTGCCATACACATTACATACTCCTGCCATACTATGCAACCCTGTCCAGCAAAGCTGCACATTTCACCTCTGTCACACATGGTAGGATGACCGCATGGTAGATGTATCATTAACCGTGTGGATAAGTTATGTGGCAGTGCTTCACCTGGCACCAGAAACATGGCTGTCAGCTACAGCTAGGTAACCTTACATCCTAGGCTCATACATGGCCCAGGGCATACAGACTACTAGATGACCTTGGCCATACATGCTATAGTTGATAACCATCCCTGCAAATACCATCAGGCTAGCCAGTGTACCATGTGTATCACATGTGCAACACAGGCGATACATGGCAGGATGATGAACTGCTGTATAGTGCCGTGTAGATGTATATGGCAAAACACATGCATGTAAAGCCTTCCGTGTGCATGTCTGCAGTGTCACAGGTCATGTCCGTTAAGGCAGTGTATGTGTTTATATGTGACATATACATAGCATCAAGGTCGACAGCATTAATGTGGACACATCTAGGCATGTGCTGATAGGTAAGAACACCAGTACAGGCAAACAAACATGCCCACATC
The DNA here is from genome assembly GCF_019279795.1 of Protopterus annectens. Taxonomy (NCBI): domain Eukaryota; kingdom Metazoa; phylum Chordata; order Ceratodontiformes; family Protopteridae; genus Protopterus; species Protopterus annectens. Next base: position 1,466,248,198 of record NC_056746.1, on the reverse strand, counting down.
AAGACAGCATCCACATGGAGTATGAGCAATGTAATCAGGTGACACGCATATATGGTGATAATATCCAATCCCCATTGAGTGTCACATATGTGTGACACAAACATGTCAGTGGTGTCAGTGTCATGAAGATTTGCAAAGACAACTTTTTATATGTAATAAATGTGATACACATGTATGTGCAGCTGTATCTCTGTGCATCTCTGAGATACTGTGACCTGTCTCCATCATTATGTTTCCCAGGTATGCCGCGAGCAAGGCTACCAGCCTATACACGCTTGGAGGATGAGGCCCTTATACCTTACCTCCAAGACAACTATGATGTCCTGTTTAGCCATGTGCCACAGGATGCACAGCAGCGGGATGACCTGTGGCAGGAACTTCGCAGGAGGTTTAATGATGTGTGTGGCCATAACCGCACATACCAGCAGGTGCGCAGACACTGCATGGATCTAATCAGATGTGCGAAACAGCGTGCAAATGCAATCACCAGGGAACAAGGTGCAACAGGTGATGGGCCACCAACCCAGCCCCCACTCACACGTCCCGAGGAGCTACTGGCCAATCTGGGGACACCGGCAAAACAGCATGCACAAGCCTTAGCTGACATCGTGGAGGTGGGTGTCTCTCAACCACCGAGCCTGGAGTTGCCTGGTAAGTCAATACTGCACATATAACTATTATATCCCATATAGTTGCATGTGTCACTGTACAATATGTAATGCAACATCATATGCAAGGCATGTATACACACATGCCACATACTATAGTATGCTACTCTGTGTATGCACGCATGTGCATACTCCATAGTATATCCTATTGTATTGGCAAATGTGTTAACATGCACATTGCACCCTGTAGCTGTCATAAAGGCATGAATAATGATCTTACTGCTGTGTCACCCCTATATAGGTACCTCTGGCATTCCGCTAAGACAGCAGGCCATTGCAGATGAGACAGTTATAAGTATCAGGCATGTTAATGCACAGATCTATTCACCATGTGGCCATTTAACACATGTACACATAATGTATGGTCCGGTCACAATATACAGGTCGCATCTGCAATCCATCACAATGGCTACCCATGTGCAATACTTACAAACTAAGTGAAACACCGACATGAAACCTCAGAAACTGTCATTGCTAGATGTGTAGACAGCTGTGCATACAATGATGGAGGTGTTGTTCAATGTAAGAACATGTACTACACATTAGAACTACACATGTGGGGTACACAAACAGTACTACACAGTGAGCTGGAGTATGGGCAGCCCACAGGATTCACCATTGTGGATATGCCCCTGCTATGAGTTCACACATTGTGATGTGCCATCTGACATGTCCATGACATGTAGTGGGCTGGCTGCAACATTGTCTCAATATCCCATAAAACATACCCCACATACCAAACATACAACCCTTTGTCTGCATAACCCTGTGGACAGTGAAGTATATGACATCTATGGGTGTATGTCATATGGGACAACACAGACATGTTAGATAGATGGCCATCACAACTGTTTGTCCAACACATGTTCACACATGGCCATGGAGGATGGCCAGAGACATGTAGCAACACGCAGTAGATGTGATGTGTTTGTGTGTACATCCTGTTGTACATTGGCTACACATAGTCCAACTATAGCCTTTGTTGAATGATTATATTGCAGATTTGGAACACTGGACATCCTACAGGCCTGTGCATAGCTCGTGGAGGCGTAACATCATTCAACCACATAAGATGTGTTGAACATCATGACTGTGTCACAGCAAGACAGTAGTCACCTGTACAGCATCCACATACATACACAGACAACCACATCAGGCCACAGATACAGTACATTTCCCTTGCTGCTGTTGGACATCACTGTCAGCTGTGCACCTCGTGTGTGGTACACAAATTTCATGTGGGACATGGTGTATTGACAAGTCTGGCATGTGTGGACATGGTTGCCAGGCAACTAAAATATGTTTGCAGATGTGCAGGGGTGTCATCCGTATGGCCTTTGGTGACCTATGTCACACATTCCACATCATGGTTTAGTGTGTATACACCTCAGTGACATGGGTCACAATCCACAGTATATATGTATTGCGTATGCACACAGTCATTGCTATGCACTGTGTCTGTAATTCACACTGTATAGCAATAGAGACACCTCATGATTCCATGCAATGGCACTGTGTCTGTACTTCACACTGTATAGCAATATAGACACCTCATAATACCCTGCAATGGTCATGCACATCTGCTAAATGTGCATTTTATCTGTAGGGCGGACAGACAACACTGCAATGTGACACCATTACCCCACTGCATATGTGACAGAACACCATTGTGTTAAACATGTATGCATGTCAATGCACACGTCAGCAGATTACATGTTATACTACATGTTAATGTCAACGTCATATGCCACATATCTGCCATGTGTACTGTTAACCTGTGCTGGTCCACATGGTGTAACACAGGGATACATGTTTACTACCATGATTGTGGGAAATGCATGGCTTCTGCTATGACACATGCATGCTGTTGTGTGCAACCCAGGGATGTATGATAACTACCACTATTAGTGACTGAGCTGCATGCTGTCTGCTGTATCACATGCATGTTGCATGCCTTCTGTCAAATCTCATGCATGGTGTGTGTCTGTGTGTCTGGGTGTGTCTGTATTGTAATGTAGAGTCTTTGTCTGCCCTCACAGATGATGTAGGTGCATTACCCTCCTGCGGTCCATCTGATGTTAGTGTCCACACAGACTCTAGCAGTGATGATGAACATATGCTTGAGGCACAGGCAGGGTTGTCAGGGGCTGAATCTGTGCCATTGGTTGCCATTCCACCTATATCCCCCTCATCCCTGCACACAGATCTCATGCCAACACATACCCCATCACCAGTGGCCATAGATGAAGGACAGTTGGCATGTGGTAGCTTGGAACAGGAAAGTGTGGTGGATATGGAAGGTGTGTATTCACACCATGGTGTCAGGCGAATGACTGGAGATGGGCCACACAGGCATGTGGCCATTGCTGCTTGTAGGAGGACCTCTGGCCAACATGCCCCTGCAGGACAGAGCGCAACAGCTGGTGTCACCAGACGCATGTTTCAGGCTGTAATGGTGGCACAGGCACGTGCTGAATGTCAGAACAGAGAAGGGCAGAGGCTTCAGAGGGCTGCTATCCGTTCTTTAAACAACAACATCCAGGCAATGGCAAATGCTCAACAGCAGATTGCTGAGGTTTTGGACAGACGATTGGGTGACATGGTTGGAATCCTTTACTGTGGCATGACAATTCGCGAGCATGAGCTGTCGGTGCTGGAACATCTGGTAGGAGTGAGGCATAGGGCACATGGACGTAGGCCAGCTACATCACCTGGTGCAGGTCTACGTGAACGAGCTACCTCACATGCCTGCTCCCATAGTGGCAGTAGCAGCAGCAGTGCACATGGCCATGGATGGTCCCAAAGGGGACACAGTTCCAGTGGACTTGTGTCATCGGACAGTACCCAATCTGCACCTCTGCCTGGCAGTGCCCGTGCAACCCCTGGCAGGCACAGGTCACGTGGCCGTGGCCAGACACTGTGAGCTGTAAACCTGGTCTGTACTGTCTGGAGCTGTCAATAATACCCTTGTGTAGGCCAGACACATGGCAGAACTGTGTGCACACATATACGCACACACCAGAAACATCTGTAGGGCACCGTAACACACACATGCATAACAACCACACATGGCCAATTAGATCACAGGCCCTAACCCACACACATGATGTAATCCACTGGTACAGCCTAGGCCCTCAAACATTATCACCCTGTACATATGATGATGCCTGTGCCACATCCCTGTCATCCACACCATCCATGCAGGGACATGCTCATATGGTCTGATGGACAGGGTGAACAGAATAGGGAGATAAGTGTAGATTACAATTGTTGTGTACTGTTGACACGCAGCAGACATACCATGTAGTACAGGTTTAGAATGCATTGTTTTCTGTTCACAGTATGTGTCTAGGTAACAACAGTAACAGCATGTTGGTCATGATGTCCTGCTTTCCTCCTTCAGGTCTAATTGCATGTGCCATTGAGTGTCAGTGTTTGCAGTTAGTTTCCCATGTGTAAATGTGGATTACTCACAGGTATGTATGGCAATACCAGCATGCTATTCGTAGCTTCAACCTCACTGTCAGAAAGACTGACATTCCAAAGATGTCTACACATCTACTGATCCAGAAGCATGGGAGCTGTGTACTAAGCTACAGTGGCTAGAGATGTGGCATCCATACTGGGTGACATCACAGGTACAGTTACATGGGGCGGGGAGTTTACATATCAGTCTAGCTGATGACAAGGGTAGAGGCCAGTTGATACTGAGGCCTCACTGTGTAGCAGTAATACACATTCACATTACAGGATGAGAACGCACAACTACACACACACACACACACACAGGTATTCGCACACATGTATTCAGACACACAGTAGCACGCCCACACTCACAGGGTCAACACTGTAACACACACACAGAGTTGATAGTGTTGAGGTGAGGACCCCTGCCTATGTGGTAATCACCATTACAGTACTGTGCACCCACATGACGTGACACAGAGAATATACATGTACAGGTAGTCAGTAATGCCTAAGATCGACGGCATCAACAGGGTAGTAGATTGCATCACCTGGAGGGGTTAGGGGTCCTATCTGTTCATATGGTAACATACATCCTCACTCCATGGACCAGACAGCCATACATACATACACACACACACACACACACACACACACACACACACACTGTGGAGTCCACAATTGAATGCACCTATGTCATGCACATACAGATAGCTCACGTGTGTGATACACACCCCACCCCTGCCTATGTCTTGCTTTCTACAATGCAGTGTGTACATATCTCTACAATAGTGTACAGGAGAGTGAGTAACAATTGGGATGTATTCCCCACCATATGTGGTGTATATGGACACACAAGCAAACACACATGGCAGTACTGTGATTAAAAACCTTCTATCTTATGATCGTATGACAGACATGCAGCAGTATTGCCCACATTACAATGTGTACTGACGCTACCTTTGGCAATTGTCCTGATATATGCACATGGGAGGTCTTAAGTGTTGCAGGTGTCAAGTGATTTACAGTCAGTGACACCCTGACTGCTGTGTAGGTTGTATGTGTTCCCCTTCAATTAACAGAAACATAGCTTAGTGTTTGCACAAGTTATTGTAGGACTGCTTGTGACACACCTGTGAACTGTCCTCAGCAAACATCTATCTGCATAGATGGCCCACCACTTAGTTATGTCCACACATCCGTCCGTACCTGATGTACATCTTACCATACTGTCAGTATATTACCATATACAGTTTGCAATGATGGGGCTGCATTGCAACTGCATGTTGTAGTAAGACACGTCACCTGCAAACATCAGCTACTGCACACATGGTAGCTGAATGCACACCACTACATGTACATGTGTGTAGGTCCTGCATTCCTGTCATTTAGCCATGTTTGTAGACATTGCAATTGATGGACATGTGTGATGACATACATGACACATGGACTGTTGTATGATATGATAGCTGTCATGGGTAACCAGTACAGAAGGAATGTTAAGTCAGTCAACATTGATATCACACCTTATATACTGTTAGCATTCAACAGCCATGGACCTACCTTCCATGTGCATGTGTGTAATTGCTGTAGCCACCTGTCTGCATGAAGGACAGTAACAGCTATGCTATATACATATGTGTTATGTGTGTGTGTGTGTGTGTGTGTGTGTGTGTGTGTGTGTGTGTATGTGTGTGTGTGTGTGTGTGTGTGTGTGTGTGTGTGTGTGTGTGTGTGTGTGTGTGTGTGTGTGTGTGTGTGGCATTATCCATGGCAGGTACATGTATGTCATATCCAAACATGAGGGTGTTTACTGGTGTACAGCAGCAGTCATCTGTTACTGCTGTATATGAACCCAGGGTCCTTGTTATGTGTACAGCCGACCTGGTTACAAACAGTGGTATCATTGTATTGTATAACACATGATGCAACTGTGTCAGTACATGGGTAGTTTGCACAGTTGATGTAGAGCTAGGTACAGTCCACTGGTCTTGGGTCACATGGTGTTGTACTATTATATGTTCTACCACATGTATGGATGTGTGTTGCTGGTCCAAGGACATGGTGATGTCTGAGGGCTACATCCTAGAATGCGACTTTTGACACTGTGATCTGCACCTGACACATCTGTGATGCCTTTTGAGGGTGTACTGGTCAGTACATGTGAGGTGCCTTCATGTACATGGGGACACCACCACCTGGAGCAGTCCATACCTGTGTTATGGCCCACATGTCTGTATCCGAGGTATATGGTAGTAGTGCTATTGTGCACAACTGAGCCTTCAGCTAGGTGTTCCTCACTGCACAGATGTCAGTATTCCCCATTGTTGGATCTACACTGGGTAGCTGTGATTCTGAGCGCTACACATCTAGCACTGTTTAGCATCCACATACAATAGATTCATAGATAGATTAGTACTAGGCTAACTGCCCTTGCGAGCCATTTCAAGCCTAGCGAATTATCCCCTGTGAGATTCAAACCGTGTACCTTGCGTTTGTAAGGCAAACACCTTAGCCATTAGGCCACCCTCCCAACCCATACAATGCAGTTGATGCAGTTGTCCTCTAGGTGTCAGGGTGTTAACCTGGTCTCAGGACACTCGACTATGAATGGCACTATATGGCGGAGTAGCCACTCCTGGCAGGACATCACCATGGGTGGTAGTAGTGTGCCAGGTTTAGATTGGTACATCTAAGATGATGGACAGCAGCAGACGTTGTGTAGAAGACCTATGTCAGATAAATGTAGTGCAGCTTTCCTGCTAACAATGACAACTACCACACCAGAGTCCATTACAATGTGTTGTTCACGTCTAACTGCAATAGCATGGCCACTGCCCCTTGTTTAGAATCAGAGTGCATACAAACAGCCCTGTGCTACTAAGTGTGTGAGCATGCCCAGTGACACCTTGTGTTGGGTATGTGCCTCTATGTGTATGGGCATGGCCATTGTAACCCTGTATAGCGATAGTAGTCATCCAGTCAACAGAAGGCCATACCCACTTCAGGATCGATTCCTAATTTGAACACACAGGTTCACAGGTATGTACATCATAACTGTCAGCATTGATGTCAATGTCTGCATTCCTAGAAGGTCATATTGACAGTCTTGAAAGGTGTAGTGTCTGTGGGCCAGGCCATAGGTCCAGGGACACAGTTCCAGTGGACTTGTGTCATCGGACAGTACCCAATCTGCACCTCTGCCTGGCAGTGCCCGTGCAACCCCTGGCAGGCACAGGTCACGTGGCCGTGGCCAGACACTGTGAGCTGTAAACCTGGTCTGTACTGTCTGGAGCTGTCAATAATACCCTTGTGTAGGCCAGACACATGGCAGAAATGTGTGCACACATATACGCACACACCAGAAACATCTGTAGGGCACCGTAACACACACATGCATAACAACCACACATGGCCAATTAGATCACAGGCCCTAACCCACACACATGATGTAATCCACTGGTACAGCCTAGGCCCCTCGCAAACATTATCACCCTGTACATATGATGATGCCTGTGCCACATCCCTGTCATCCACACCATCCATGCAGGGACATGCTCATATGGTCTGATGGACAGGGTGAACAGAATAGGGAGATAAGTGTAGATTACAATTGTTGTGTACTGTTGACACGCAGCAGACATACCATGTAGTACAGGTTTAGAATGCATTGTTTTCTGTTCACAGTATGTGTCTAGGTAACAACAGTAACAGCATGTTGGTCATGATGTCCTGCTTTCCTCCTTCAGGTCTAATTGCATGTGCCATTGAGTGTCAGTGTTTGCAGTTAGTTTCCCATGTGTAAATGTGGATTACTCACAGGTATGTATGGCAATACCAGCATGCTATTCAGAAGCTTCAACCTCACTGTCAGAAAGACTGACATTCCAAAGATGTCTACACATCTACTGATCCAGAAGCATGGGAGCTGTGTACTAAGCTACAGTGGCTAGAGATGTGGCATCCATACTGGGTGACATCACAGGTACAGTTACATGGGGCGGGGAGTTTACATATCAGTCTAGCTGATGACAAGGGTAGAGGCCAGTTGATACTGAGGCCTCACTGTGTAGCAGTAATACACATTCACATTACAGGATGAGAACGCACAACTACACACACACACACACACACACACACACACAGGTATTCGCACACATGTATTCAGACACACAGTAGCACGCCCACACTCACAGGGTCAACGACACTGTAACACACACACAGAGTTGATAGTGTTGAGGTGAGGACCCCTGCCTATGTGGTAATCACCATTACAGTACTGTGCACCCACATGACGTGACACAGAGAATATACATGTACAGGTAGTCAGTAATGCCTAAGATCGACGGCATCAACAGGGTAGTAGATTGCATCACCTGGAGGGGTTAGGGGTCCTATCTGTTCATATGGTAACATACATCCTCACTCCATGGACCAGACAGCCATACATACATACACACACACACACACACACACACACACACACACACACACTGTGGAGTCCACAATTGAATGCACCTATGTCATGCACATACAGATAGCTCACGTGTGTGATACACACCCCACCCCTGCCTATGTCTTGCTTTCTACAATGCAGTGTGTACATATCTCTACAATAGTGTACAGGAGAGTGAGTAACAATTGGGATGTATTCCCCACCATATGTGGCGTATATGGACACACAAGCAAACACACATGGCAGTACTGTGATTAAAAAACCTTCTATCTTATGATACGTATGACAGACATGCTGCAGTATTGCCCACATTACAATGTGTACTGACGCTACCTTTGGCAATTGTCCTGATATATGCACATGGGAGGTCTTAAGTGTTGCAGGTGTCAAGTGATTTACAGTCAGTGACACCCTGACTGCTGTGTAGGTTGTATGTGTTCCCCTTCAATTAACAGAAACATAGCTTAGTGTTTGCACAAGTTATTGTAGGACTGCTTGTGACACACCTGTGAACTGTCCTCAGCAAACATCTATCTGCATAGATGGCCCACCACTTAGTTATGTCCACACATCCGTCCGTACCTGATGTACATCTTACCATACTGTCAGTATATTACCATATACAGTTTGCAATGATGGGGCTGCATTGCAACTGCATGTTGTAGTAAGACACACGTCACCTGCAAACATCAGCTACTGCACACGCATGGTAGCTGAATGCACACCACTACATGTACATGTGTGTAGGTCCTGCATTCCTGTCATTTAGCCATGTTTGTAGACATTGCAATTGATGGACATGTGTGATGACATACATGACACATGGACTGTTGTATGATATGATAGCTGTCATGGGTAACCAGTACAGAAGGAATGTTAAGTCAGTCAACATTGATATCACACCTTATATACTGTTAGCATTCAACAGCCATGGACCTACCTTCCATGTGCATGTGTGTAATTGCTGTAGCCACCTGTCTGCATGAAGGACAGTAACAGCTATGCTATATACATATGTGTTATGTGTGTGTGTGTGTGTGTGTGTGTGTGTGTGTGTGTGTGTGTGTGTGTGTGTGTGTGTGTGTGTGTGTGTGTGTGTGTGTGTGTGTGTGTGTGTGGCATTATCCATGGCAGGTACATGTATGTCATATCCAAACATGAGGGTGTTTACTGGTGTACAGCAGCAGTCATCTGTTACTGCTGTATATGAACCCAGGGTCCTTGTTATGTGTACAGCCGACCTGGTTACAAACAGTGGTATCATTGTATTGTATAACACATGATGCAACTGTGTCAGTACATGGGTAGTTTGCACAGTTGATGTAGAGCTAGGTACAGTCCACTGGTCTTGGGTCACATGGTGTTGTACTATTATATGTTCTACCACATGTATGGATGTGTGTTGCTGGTCCAAGGACATGGTGATGTCTGAGGGCTACATCCTAGAATGCGGCTTTTGACACTGTGATCTGCACCTGACACATCTGTGATGCCTTTTGAGGGTGTACTGGTCAGTACATGTGAGGTGCCTTCATGTACATGGGGACACCACCACCTGGAGCAGTCCATACCTGTGTTATGGCCCACATGTCTGTATCCGAGGTATATGGTAGTAGTGCTATTGTGCACAACTGAGCCTTCAGCTAGGTGTTCCTCACTGCACAGATGTCAGTATTCCCCATTGTTGGATCTACACTGGGTAGCTGTGATTACGAACGCTACACATCTAGCACTGTTTAGCATACACATACAATAGATTCATAGATAGATTAGTACTAGGCTAACTGCCCTTGCGAGCCATTTCAAGCCTAGCGAATTATCCCCTGTGAGATTCAAACCGTGTACCTTGCGTTTGTAAGGCAAACACCTTAGCCATTAGGCCACCCTCCCAACCCATACAATGCAGTTGATGCAGTTGTCCTCTAGGTGTCAGGGTGTTAACCTGGTCTCAGGACACTCGACTATGAATGGCACTATATGGGCGGAGTAGCCACTCCTGGCAGGACATCACCATGGGTGGTAGTAGTGTGCCAGGTTTAGATTGGTACATCTAAGATGATGGACAGCAGCAGACGTTGTGTAGAAGACCTATGTCAGATAAATGTAGTGCAGCTTTCCTGCTAACAATGACAACTACCGACACCAGAGTCCATTACAATGTGTTGTTCACGTCTAACTGCAATAGCATGGCCACTGTGCCCTTCCGTGTTTAGAATCAGAGTGCATACAAACAGCCCTGTGCTACTAAGTGTGTGAGCATGCCCAGTGACACCTTGTGTTGGGTATGTGCCTCTATGTGTATGGGCATGGCCATTGTAACCCTGTATAGCGATAGTAGTCATCCAGTCAACAGAAGGCCATACCCCACTTCAGGATCGATTCCTAATTTGAACACACAGGTTCACAGGTATGTACATCATAACTGTCAGCATCGATGTCAATGTCTGCATTCCTAGAAGGTCATATTGACAGTCTTGAAAGGTGTAGTGTCTGTTGGGTGGCTGGTATCGATGTAGTATTGTAATAGTGGTCTGTAGATAGACAGTTGTCCTGATCCCACCACTAGCGTGTGTTTGTCTCCGTCTGCCTGGGGACAGAAATATGCTTTTAGACTGCTCACACTCCATACAATCCCTATCACTGTCTTTGCCAATGCTGATGATGTCACCTACCTAGAAGTACACCTCTGGGAGTGCTATGGCCCAGTAATCTTGGTAGCGCTTTCTGTAACTGCGTAATGTTGTAGTGTGATAAGGTAGCTAGGTTGGTGTTCTAATCCCAGCCAAGCCAACTGTGTGTGTGTCTCTCTATCTGCCTGGGAACAGAATAATGCTTTTCGACTGCTCACACTCCATACAATCCCTATCGCTGACTTTGCCATTGCTGATGATGTCACCCACCTAGAAGTACACCTCTGGAAGTGTTGTATCTCAGTAATCTTGGTAGCGCGTTCTGTAACTGCATAATACTGTAGTGTGATAAGGTAATTAGGTTGGTGTTCTAATCCCAACCATGCCAACTGTGTGTGTGTGTGTTTTTCCATCTGCCTGGGGACAGAATAATGCTTTTAGACTGCTCACACTCCATACAATCCCTGTCGCCGACTTTGCCATTGCTGATGATTTCACCCACCTAGAAGTACACCTCTGTGAGTGCTGTATCTCAATAATCTCGGTAGTGCGTTCTGTAACTGTGTAATGTTGTTGTGTGATAAGGTAGTTAGGTCAGTGTTCTAATCCCAGTCATGCCAACTGTGTGTGTGTGTGTCTCCATCGGCCTGGGGACAGAATAATGCTTTTAGACTGCTCACACTCCATACAATTCCTATCGCCAACTTTGCCATTGCTGATGATGTCACCCACCTAGAAGTACACCTCTGGGAGTGTTGTGTCCCAGTAATTTTGTTAGTGCATTCTGTAACTGCGTAATGCTGTAGTGTGATAGAATAGACAGGTAGGTGTTCTATTCCAAGGCATGACAGGTGTGTGTGTTTGGCAGTCATATCCTATGTGTTGGTGTCTGTGAGCGGCTAGCTACTGGATGTGTTGAGGAGCGTGTTTTGTTGTTTTCCTATATAGTGTCCATAAATGTCACAATCAGCCAAGAGACTGGGTTGGCAAGACATACACATACTTTCGGCAATAGGTCTGGTGAGTAATGTCAGCAGCCCTAATCTTACCCTTAATACAGTCTGAACCCGTGTGATGCACAGAAACACACTTGCCTTGATATTAACACCAGTACATAATGCAGGAGGTGCATGTGGTTTCCTTTTCATTCTTGTCTAATGCTTTGGTGTCATGTGGTCCACTGTTGAGATATATATTGTATATCTATGTATGTGTGTGTATATGTATATGTGTGTATATATATATATATATATATATATATATATATATATATATATATATATATATATATATATATATTTACATATATATATATATATATATATATATATATATATATATATATGTGTGTGTGTGTGTGTGTGTGTGTGGACATTAGCACACATAAATCTACATGATGGAATACATGTCCTATACTGTTGACCTCAGATGTATGTATAGCTGCCATGGCTTAGTGGCAAAGCGCATCGTCTGTGGTGTGCAGGGTCCCAGTTGCGAACTGTGCAGAGGCCAGTTGTTTTGTTGCTGGGAAGAACAAGGGACATTGAATACAGTGATAGTAAGGCACTTTTAACCAGTTGTGTGCGGATCTGCACGACAGTAAGCAGTGGTTATTTTTGGGGAGGCTCAGTATGGGCCATGTAACTATGCATTAGAAGACAATATTATGCAAACGAGGTGGAAAATAGTGAATCCCGTTCATCCCCAGGGTGTGATGCAGATCCCAAGAGTGTATGTGTATAGATAGCTGGGTGCAGGACTCGAATATAGGTGAAAGCATGGGGGTGTGTGTCAGGCATACTGTACATAGATTGGAGCCCTGTGTCTCGGGATTGCTCCTGGCTTAGCACGCCTAAGCTAGGGGTGTGTCTATACCTGCCTTGTGCAATTGGGAGGGACAATAGCAGTAGAAGAGTAGTCAAGGTGAACAAGCTGGGCAAACAGGAGATAATTATCACAATCAGCAGATTACAGGCCCAGCCCAGCCCAGAACACTACAATAAAGCGAGCAAGCACCATACTCTCGGGATTTTCCACACTCTACACTACCGGTGTATACATGAGGGGAAATTTTACAAAAGAATCCAACAAAATGAGAAGGGCTGCAGCAGGCAACATAGACCAACATGTGCAGGAGGCTGAGGGTGGTGAGGATGTGAATGCTGCCAAACAACCCTCAGTAAGGAGACAGAGAAGACTGTACAGACCCAGGGTAACCTACCAGGGGCTACATGAGCTGGAGATAGTGGAGCACTATGGGGTTGTCAGAGACCTCCTACAGCAGATTGTTGAGCTGTGCCAGCCGCACCTGACACATCGAACAGGCCAAGGGGAACCCATCCCAGTGGATACCAAGGTATGTGTAGGCCTAGGTATGCCAGCCACAGGTACCTCCCAAAGCACAACTGGGGATATCATAGGAATCTCACAGGCACCTGCATCCAGGGTATTCCACCAGTTCCTGGATGCCATCTCACCACATGCCAGTGAGCACGTACATTTCCTCAACACACATGAGGTGTTGACCAGCAATATGCGTCTCTTCCACCAAATGGCAGACTACCCAGGGGTAGTGGGTGCTATAGCCTGCACACATGTATGCATCAAAACACCACCCAGTGAGCAGGGTAGAGCCTACATTAACCACAGGGGCATCCCCTCCATCAACTGCCAGGTCGTATGTGATGCCCAGGACATTATACTGAATGTGTGTGCTGGCTGCCCTGGAAATTATGACGATTCCGATATATGGCATCTGACACAGATGTACCACAGCTTTGCCAATATGGACATCCCCTACGGTCACCTAGTGGGGGATGCTGGGTACCCACTGGAGCAGTGGCTGATGACACCCATCAGAAATGCACACACACCTGAACAACTACGCCATAATAAGGCACACACACAGGCCAGACATATAATAGAGCAAGTGTTTGGGATGCTCAGGTCACGGTTCTGGTGTCTGGACACATCCGGTGGAGCCTTGCAGTATTCACCAGCTACATGCACCCATATTGTTATGGTATGTGCTATGCTACACAATATGATCCTGCAGAAACAGCTGTAGCAGGAACAGCATGGGGCAGGGTCACACAGCCCCCCACTAGTGCCAAGGCCTGTACAGGCACAGAGAGACTCAGAAGAGGAACAACCTGAGCCGGACCCAGTAGGCGGAAGGAGGCATGCCCAGTATGACCTAGCCTTGGCAAAGAGGCAACACATAGCATATGCACTGACACAGTAGGTACCCAGGGAATGTCACCCTCTCTGACTCACAAAGGCAGTAAAAGGGATGCCAAACATGACACTACCTGTGCTCAGCCATGTATAGGAAGTGCACTATGTGCATCCGGCATAGGCAGCCCTCCAGCACCATCCTCAGGTCTGGCACACCCTCAAGGTAAGTCAATCAACCTACCAATTGGCAGTTGTATTAGAGTGTGTTGTTACCTGTAGCTATGGTATGGATGTGAGCATGCAATGGAATTTGGTGGCCGAATGTTAAGGCAGCAGACAGTAGACGTCCATAGTGGCACCATGACATCTGTAGCACATACCGGGGTCACCATAGTAGCCAGTAGTACAGAGGGTGTCATAACCCACTGCGGGTAATGGGCTGAGCATCATGTGTGTCCATACAGCCTACACAAGTCTCAACCAGCTGGACAGGTGTAGACCAACACAGACAAATGCTGTACAATGGCCTCTGATTATGCCCAATGGATGAACCCCCCCCCCACACACAGACCCACACAGACAGACTACAGCAGACCAGACAGTTGGATGTAGGTTGTGATGGCTAGGATGTCTGAAACTAATATGTTGGTAATTAAAGCTAAGATCTGGAGTAGACTTGTATGCCTGTAGCCAGCACAATAGTTAGGTCTACACACTGAAATGGAATACCTGACATACCAGTACAGTAGTAGCAAAAGCGTACAAGTGTCAGGTGTGCCCCCTTCCAACGTACACATATAACAACAGTCAGGTGCGCCCCCCCCCCGATGCTGTGTAGGAATGTGGATACAGTCGGATGCCCCCCCACGCTGTGCAGAAATGTAGCAACAGTCAATGCCACATGACTGATAGATACCCTGCAGACACAGCATACCACCTGTCAGTGTACAACACAGAGGTCGGCACCACAGTACTGACTACCTGGACATGTAACACATGCGATACAGTTGGCCATACTGGGTATGCTCAAACACCTGAAGGTATGACGGCAATGTCAGTCGACAACATGTGGAATGGTCATACTGGGCATGCTCACAGATGTAAACACAAGACGGCCAGGTCTGCAAACACCAGTGGTCCGGACATATCTGCCGGTACATTGCTATACTGTTGGATGACTGTGCTGTATCATATGTGTGTGGTACTGTCTACTGTCTGTATATTTGCCATGGTGTATAGGTAATTCACATTAGCTGTGTGCGCAGGGTGTTGCTACCAACACTTGCAAAGGACGTTATTTGTTTGCGGCCAGAACCAGGCCATTGGATACGGAGTGAGTAAGGCACGCTGAAGCAGTTGGGAGTGGTTATGTGTGGGTTTGCGTGGTGTTAAGCACTGCTGACCTCTGGTTACAGCTTCTTACACTTGGTTAGACTCCACATTTCTTTACCAGTGCAATACTCGCATACTGGTAGCCAAACACGCTTACACCCGCTCGCTCCCTCACTTGCAAATGCACCGACAATGTTGCTTGCATGTGTCACTCACGCTGGGTGGGCGGGATCCCTTATGATGCCTATTACATCGGACTACATGACTACAGTATCGGGTATGGCTGACCATTAGGCGACGGCATGGCATTCGACTGTACGGAATCGGCAGCCTGCCCAGTGAGTTAATCATATTATATGCGTGTTCCTCATACAATCTGCTCCCATCTGGCTGATACATGGGAACCAATACTCTGCAATGCAGACAAGTAAATGTGTTTTGGGACCCTCATCCGTCTGCCGGATCATGCTACCGCATACCTATTGTAGGTTTGCCACCTTTTAAATTGGCCGAGGTGAGACTTTAGGATTAACACCTGTCCCACTTTGCGTGGGATAGTCCCTCCTTAGGCATATGTGTCATGTGAAAATAATCAAGACATAGCAAATGTCCTGATTACAGGACAATATTATATTCTACGTTTCTCTAATAGTTGCATGTAACAGTTATTGTATATATGACACTTCTAAATGTTATGTGAAGTAGCAATAAGCAACTGGACTACTACTAGACTAAGCTTTTATTTCTGCAAATACGTATAGTTCTGCACTATGCACGGCTGTAGGTATGTTCTGACCTGGTATGTCTGACATTTCTACGGAGCAGGTCCCACTTTGGCTATTTGGAAAGGTGGCAGCACCATAGGACCTATATGTAGAGATGTCAGATTTGGCAAGGCAACACATACCCACAAAATAGACTACTTCACCGGTTTGCATAATTAAAGGTTATTCTTGTAGCATTATAGTTGCTAATACTGTTTCCTATAACATCTATGTGTTTCAGATACAACATAATTGTTTTATGCAACCACTACAGACAATATATGGATTTTTTGCCCTAAATCACAGGCCATGTGCCATACTAACATTTATTTTGCAGCACACAACTGCCCAAAGTGGAGTGTCCCTCGCAAAGGTAAACAGGTGATAACCCCGACCTATTATGCTATCATCTACCTAAGGTAGTCGGCGGAATAAACACTTTCCGTCACTAGCAGACCTCACATACGAATGGGGGAGAATGAACACTGAATGAGGGACACTGCATAACACCCTCAGGGACACATTTAGATGATTGGTACTATTAACCTGACACATTGACAGTCCCAGAGCATATGTATTCATACACATTTATCGAGGTACATGCTGTTTATGACTCATACATGTTGTCATTAGTCATTATGTGTATTCCACCACCTGTCCACCTAATATCACTAGTTCTGGAAGGGTTTAGTTGGGACTGTTAGATTCTGATTCGTAATCACGGACGTCCATGATAATCGGGTACAGTTCACTGATATAGTCCCTATGTGTTCCCCCAATGGTTTACGGACTATTCAGTAGATGTGCTCTTAAGGCCTGGGAGGTATGGGCGTCTGCTATACCCACATAAGAATATTAATTACTTCCAAGGGGCAGGCCTAATACATCTCTGCCAACCAACACCTGCACACTTAGGCCCATGATTGCATACCCATGATTCCCCTACCTGACACCCCCCTACAGCACTCATCCTTACTGTGAGTGCAGCTGAGGTATGAATACACCCCTACACACTGCCCACTCTCCCTGTGTTGGGACACATGTCGTACATTTTGTCAACCCATGTGTTATCAGACTTGCACAACCTACTATTCCGTGTACAGCTACATCCTGGTCGCATCAATCATCATAGGGTTTCCCAAAAGGCAAATTTTTGGTGTCCCACAAGGGACCCAGTGATCCATGTTTAAAGTGTAGACCTTTCAGATCTCTCCCACTGGTAGTTTCCTGCCAGTGGTCTGGAAAGCAGCAGTGTATTTACCTTTATTGCGTATCTGTATGTCTCACAGGCCTAGCTGTGGGGGTGTGGGAGGTAGATGTTCATTTATTGGACCTCCCACTAACATATGCCCGGTCTGAACATATGTTACCCTTAATTGCTGTAACGTAACCTAGGTATGTACATGTGTATATCTACAGTAACATATACTATATATATATATATATATATATATATATATATATATATATATATATTATATATTTGTGTGTATATATGTGTGTGTGTGTGTGTGTGTGTGTGTGTGTGTGTATATATATATATATATATATATA
Organism: Protopterus annectens; assembly: GCF_019279795.1. Taxonomy (NCBI): domain Eukaryota; kingdom Metazoa; phylum Chordata; order Ceratodontiformes; family Protopteridae; genus Protopterus; species Protopterus annectens. Next base: position 1,466,230,152 of record NC_056746.1, on the reverse strand, counting down.
TATATATGTATATATGTGTGTGTATCTCTCTCTCTCTCTCTATATATATATATATATATATATATATATATATATATATACATATATATATATATATATATATATATATATATATATATATATATATACACACATCTGTGTGTCCGTTGACCAATATATTTCCCGGTCATACGCACTTACACATGTGTATTGGGTTTTATATATGCTTCACCAGCATACTATTGCCTTAGTTATTATGACACTGACACTTCACTCCGGTTATCTTGTAATCTGCATTTAGCACGTTATACAGTGGACAGATGTCACAATATGTTCATGTATGGATTGCCGATGGTAATTTGGATGTGATACAGTGTCATTTGACCTGTTCCTTGTCTGCACAGCCTATTATTCCAGCTACTGTCTTTGTTTGTCTGTGCACATTCATATTATTTCTATCAATAAATGGAGTGCATGTGTTACAGAGAATGTACTTCAACATATTGTTGTCTGCATGTGCATATGCATATATACCTATTACGTACTAGCTGACCTAAATGGGGCGGTCCATTGGAACCGGCCCAAACAACCCTGGCACTCCTGGATCCATAATCGCATACCCATAGTTCCTCCACCCCACCCGTGTTGAGTTTCTACACATATCAGCCATTATCCACTTGATATCGCAGCCATGACACACCTTTACACATTGCCCTCTCCAGAGCGTTTGGGGCCCTACACACATTTTGTCCCACCTTGTGTATTCACAGGGTCTCCCGCCATTTATATTTGCACATACGTGCCTTTCCTGGTGTTATGGATTACGGTCATTTGCGGTTTACAAGTGTGGGTGGTCCCAACATGGTCTACATTCCATCTGTGAGTAATGTAGACGTAGCAGTTCAGTGCTGTTATGCGCACTGGTAGAACCCTGCCTGTGGTGTGAATAGCGGTGCTCTGCTCACTCTTGGGCAGCTTTATCTTACATACGCCGCAGGCACTATATAATACCTTAGTTGCTGTTGATTCTGTTCACAGCCCTTCTGTATAGTTTATTCTTACGGCTTTCATTCTTCATATATATATATATATATATATATATATATATATATATATATATATATATATATATATATATATATATATATATATATATATATATATATATATATATATATATATATATATATATATATATATATATATATATATATATATATATATATATATATATATATATATATATATATATATATATATATATATATGTATATATAAATTACATCTGTACATAAAAACATACATTTGCTCTGCTGGCAGCTGCTTACACCCGCGCAGGCGCACTCGCATATGCTTACTGTGAGTTACATATGTTTACTGCCACTTATTTGTTCTTACGTGTGCCTTATTCATTATGACAGTACCACTTTGATTTAAGGAATCCAGTTAATGGCCCCATGCGAAACACACGTTCACCTTTACATGTTTAAATGTTGGCTTTACAGCACATCGACATTCATTCCACAAGGAAAATGATATGTGCTATAGTCGAACTTGAACCGGGAATGCCTTTACATTAGGCGGATGCTCTAACCACTACACTATTGGTGTTCTGCTTCATTTATATGTATACCCATGGTTCATAGTTACCCGAACACACACCCCAACACTTCACTTACACAGCAGGCATCCATTCTCCTGCTGGGAGAACCGCAGTACTACACATGTGCCATTCCCTATTCCCTACTGCTCTGGACCTGTGTTGCATGCTTACTCACTCCGAGGATATTCAGAACTCCCAAGCTTATAGTCCTGGCACATACGTGTGTTTGATTGTCAGGGTGTTCATGTGGTCATTCGGGTTTTGGCTTGTCCGACTGGAGACCGGAACAGCTCTGTACTGATTTGAAAGTCAGAATTAGCACATGGACAGAGTTAGTCCCAATGTTAAAATTCTACCTGTGTTTACAAATGCAGGGGTTTGCCCACCTCTGACCGGCTTGATATGTCGGCACTACATAATACAGGGTGGGGGTGTTCAGCTGGTGTTTCCCTTCATGTTCGTTACGACTGCTTTATTGTGACCATGTTCATTCATATATGCCCACCGCGCCTCCCTGCTGGCTTTACCTCCCTATATCCGACAGACATTATTCTGGCCATCACATAAAATTAGCGGCCCTTGCATGGCTTGGACCCAGAAACAGACACACCTTAGTCACTGTTTTCACCACTACACCATCCGTGGTACATTCCGCATGGATGGTAGCTAGGATATATGACTTCACTACAGGTATTCAACAGTACTGGCAACAAATGTGACAGTTGGTTGATGTACATATGTGTACGGACCTCTGAACCACTCAGGGACTAATTTCAACATTAACAGGGACAAGGCAAGGACAAATCAGGGACAATCACGGACACTTTTAAAATATTAGTACTGTTAACTTGAAACATTGACAGAATCAGAGCATATGTATTAATACTTATTTTCTGAAGTAGAAAACGTCTATTACTCTTAATTATTGTCATTATTTATTCAGTGTAATTCACCACCTTTCCTCCAAAGGTCACTGGTTTTAGGGGGGATTAAGAGGCTGGCTAGTTATTGTGCGAATGCTCTGACCATTGGTAGTGTTGCCACCTTTTCATATGGCCAGGATGGGATATATTTTGGACACACCAGTTTTTCAGGCCAACACATACCCACGGTCAGTACAGGGTTTAGAACTATACTTATTTTCCTAGATCAGAGCTTATTCTTGTAGCAATTTAGTTGATTATTCTGTTTCTTGTAAGATTTATGTATTTTACATACAGAAATAACTGTTTTATGCAACTGTTACATGAAATATGGTACATAATTATTTCCTACAATCACAGGACATTTGCCATTGTATTATTTTTGGTCAGGACACACCTACCCAAACAGGGACTGTCCTTCACAAAGTGATACAGGAGGTACCCTGCTTATGTCAGCGCATTAATCACCCTATATCCAACTGCCACTAAGTGAATGTGTGAAGTATATATTCTCGATAATGCATGTGGGGAGCCGTGCATCATGGTCAGGTGTTTAATCCCGGGTAGTAGGTTCTGCATGACCGGCTGGAGGCTGAGCAGTCTCATGAACCACTACTGCACATACAACTTGTGTCCAGATGTCTACAGGACTGAACATCACGTCGTGACACCAAGTCTGATGTTTACACAGGATACTTATCCCATGAGGGATATCCAAAAATTGATCAGAGCAATAAACTTCGATATTTTTGGATTTATGAAAATGTGATAGGGTTATACATGCAAGGGATACATAGTTTGCAATCCTGAGACTGCCTAGGGTGAGACTGCCTACTAGATATGAGTAGTGGTCACTATGTGCCGATATGGCTGCGCCAAGCTAGCAGCCCGAGTATGGCTGGATTTGGTGGACATTCAGGAATGGGGGGGGGGGGTTGTGTGCTGTAGAGGGGATGATGGGTATTTAATTATGCATCCAGGTGTGTTGTGGTTGGATGGCTCAGTTCAGTCCAGACCATTATGTGGGTATGTGCCAGTGACGTTTCTGTACATGTGTATTGCACATTTTAATATTCATATGTTTGTGGGATTGTGTTCTACAGTATGGCCTGTCAGGTTATATTGCGGATTTGTATGTTTGCTCTGTGTGTTTCTTTCTGATTCACCCACTGTTCCCTCATACACCTCCAGTTCACCTATTGTGCATCCAACACAGTCTCTCCTTGGTGAATTATTACATTACCCATCCACCCCACACCCATATTCCACACACTCCATCCATCCCTTCTCTGGTTGATGGCCCATGGCACGGTAAAGGGAACACATTGCATACACTACATATCTCTGGTATCTGTATGGTTGTGAGGACTACCCTGGCATTGTTCACCTTCCACATGCTGTACATCATGCACATCGGTACACATAAATACTTTCATGACATGGTAGGTAGACTCAGGTAATACCCGTTCATCTTTGGCCCATCCTGACAAGGAAGCCTTGGAGTGCAAACGGGCAGATTCTGGGTGAATGCTCTGACCATTGGTAGGGTTGCCACCTTTTCATATGGCCAGGATGGGATATATTTGGGACACACATCAGATTTTACAGGCCAACACATACCCACGGTCAGTACAACAGATAGTACTTTTGTTTTAAGCCTAATTGTTGTAGCAGTTTAGCTGTTCTTCTGTTTTGTTTACTTGCTTATTCTGGTTCTTTTAACATGTAGGTATGTTACTTTTGGAAATAACTATTGTATGTGACTATTACATAAGATGTGGGACATAATTATGTCCTACGATCGCAGGATATTTTACATTTATAATGGTTTTGGTATGGACACAACTGCCCAGAGGGGGACTGTCCCTCACAATGTGGGACAGGTGGTAACCCTGACCATTGGGCTAGACTTAGCTATTGTCGGCATGCTAACATGATGTGTTTCGCTTCCACTTGGTATAGCTATCAACACTACAATAGAATATGGGCACGGGGTTTTAAATGTCATTTGTTCAAGGGATGGGGACTCAATATTCAGCTACGTGCATTTGTGTTTGCTTCTTATTTTTGTATTTGCAAAACTGTCTTGCATGCTTTGCATACATTTCAGTATCCACAGACACTGACAGGTGTGATTACTATTGGAGGCAAGCTGTAATATTCAGCATTTTAGGTTGCACATAAACAGCCGACATGTCCATGCCTCCGTGTGGTGCTTCGACACACCCCATGCACTCGCGCACATTTCCTATGCACGTGGATGTGGTGGCAGCGCACCTTCATTAATATGCATATGGCACTACTGCTCCATCTCTATGCCACATGTTCGGCACAAGCCTAACGCCGTCCTTCAGCGAGCTTCATGAATCCTGGGGTTAGTCTATCTAACATTAAAATATGACCCGTGTATTTCAGATTTGCACCCTTATTTTTTATTAGCTTTTATTGAAATCTAAACTATGCTGTTATCTTTCCTGCATCTTTATCAGTCACTTTTCATGCATTTATTTCTGACCCCATGCTAATACATTAGTCATGACTACAGCACCATTCAAGCCTTCTCTATAGAGAACACTTCTGGTGATGATGAAACACAAAATGGAAATATGAGGCAATCTTGACCATCTTAATTGCATTTTAAATGTATTATATGATGTTTTCATAATTTAGTTTCATCTGCTAGGCTACTTGGTTTATGCCTATTACTGAAATGAAAGTAGCCTTTGCCATTTTTTGACCACTTCTTCAGCAGCAAGGAATGGGTAATATTGTTTTTTTTTTAATTACTTGACTAAGATCAGGTAGATCAGTACAAATACAAGCATTATTTTCTTCTTCTTCTGGCTTTTCCTGGTTAGGGGTCACCACAGCAGATCACCTGTCTGCTCATGATTGGCAGTGGAGTTTTATGGTGTCAAGTTGCCAGCCTGGTGCCCAACCTTCCACAGAAAGCAAACACACTCACACCTAGGGCCAATTTAGAGTATCCAATCCACCTACAGCATGTCTTTGAGATGAAACCGGAGCACCCAGAGGAAACCCAGAAGACCACAGGGAGGACATGCAGATTCCGCACAGAAGGCACCCCAGACGAGGATCGAACTAGAGAACCTCTTGCTGTGAGGTTGCAATGCTAACCGCTGCACCACTGCAGCCGCCCAAATACAAGCATTATTTTGTTTCACAAAATTTGCAAACTCTTCACCCATTCTGTTATTAATTATTAATTATACTTCAGCATTCTTTTTCCTTGATTCCCTATTCAGTTCTACTCCTGACAGTCATTGCACATATCACTAGCAAAGTAACAGGGTTTATTTTTTATAATATTCTACTGACAAGCTTTTTTAAACCATACATAAGTTAGCATACTTTTGAAGAATACCATTGCTATGGAATCATATAGTATTTGCTGTTCCCCTTTTCATTTAAGTTACTCACAATCCAAATGATGCATTTGTTATACTTTTCCAACTTTCACGTAACCCTTTTCTCCAGGTTACAGCAACTGTTCTAAATTATCATCCTTACAAATTTTAATATGGTGCTTTGACTTAAGTATATATATATATATATATGTGTGTGTGTGTGTGTGTGTGTGTGTGTGTGTGTGTGTGTGTGTGTGTGTAAGTAACGGGAAAATATGGGATGACCCCCCCCCCATCAGCAGTGCAAGGGGGCTTGCTTCCTTACAAAAAAACAACTTTAAAAGAGAACAGCAATTGTCGCCATTTGATATTTTTCTGGGACTTACATTTAGGAGTCTTAGAATTACAACAGTGATAGGGTTTTGCTGCACATGCACACCTTATTATTTCATGTCTTCTGTTTAACAGCACCAACTAACTGCCCATTTTCACATTTCTGTTCAACAACACGTAAATTGTTTTGAATATACTTGCCTTTCCTTTTACACATCTTTAAAAATATATATTTGTACCATAGCATCATATTCAAACTTCATTGCTTCAGCTTTTTTCTCTTAATAGAATCAGCTAGCAGCTCTTTCTCATAGTTCTGCTCAACAATGTGCAAATTCTTTGGGGTACACTTCTTTCCTTTACATATCTTTGAAAAATTATTCTTTCAACCACAGCCTCTATACACTGAGTAAATGCTATCTATGCTCCCTGTCATGCTTATAGTACATATTGTACATCCAGTGCACAAGACTTGAATTTTATCTGTAGTATACTTCTTGTGCACCTCATGGATATATTTCTCATTGATGCTAATTTTACAATGCATTTTACTTTATTTATCACTATAATTCTCTGTTTCACTCATAGTTTATGCTACACAAGATCACTTCCTTGGTTGTTTAATTCTGTATTTCAAATTTCACTAGCTGTGCTCATATATACAATTTTTAATGATGTCATGTCTGCTTCTCTTAATAGCTACTCCATATTTAATTTATAGAATATATTTTATCTTAGCAATTATTTATTTGACTCACAAATAGCCTTTTGTTCATTTTTTAGCTAAGTAACATAGGAGTGGGAGATTGGTATAAGGGGTGGGAAGTTAGTATAATGGTTAAGGTGTGTACCTTACAGACACAGGTGCATTTGATTCTCACATGGGGTAATTGGCTAGGCTTAAAATGGCCCAAAATGGCAGTTAGCCTAGTACTTACTAATCTATGAACCTATAAAGATGTATAGTGCTTGTAGGATTCTGTTCCCTTCTAAAGGACAACATGGAATTATGATCTGCCATCCATTTCTCAAGTGCATTTTTGAAGGATGCTAGGTAATTATTCTGTTTGATGTGTAACAGGGCTATGTTCCAAAAGCATTGAAAATCACTGGCCTAAATACCTATTGTGGCAACAGGTGTTGTTAACATGGCAATGAACGTCTTGGTCTTCAGAATGAATACTGTAATACTGGTTTAGTGGGCATAAAGGATCAAAAGCTATGGTCTTTCATAGCACGAAAACTTAAGCAAAACTCTCCCTCTTAGAGTCTACATAAAAGAGTATAAAGAGAGGATTTTTAATCTTCCAGGATAACTTACATTGACTAGTCCTGTGTTTTTGTTGGTGAGGACACTCTGGGATATTTCAAGTTAGTTTCATTGCTTAAAGAGTTACATGGTAAATGGAAAATGATATTCAAAACAGGCCTAAAATAACATGAATAAAGTGGAACCATAACATCTTTGGACATGAAAACCTCTTCCACTAGAGGCAACATGGGATATATACAAATTACCCTTTAAGGACATCAGGTGTTTCAGCTAAATGGCAATTCTGAATGTCCATTACTTTTGCTTTTCAGTCTATTTATGGACAGATTCAGGCCAAGAGTTATGGGCATTCAGCCCCATATTAAAATTGTAAGTATAACATTTTAGAACAGGCATAATTTTTGAAGCTGGAATTTTTTTAAAGAAAGTTTTGTTGCAGGGGGGATTCAGCCCTGCACCACTTTTTATAAGGGCTTCACCTGCACATCCCATACCTTTATATGCACCACCTCAAAGGTGACACCATCCTGTGGTAAGGGTACAAAATAATTACAAAGTCCAGGCTTTTGTTATCATCACAGTTTTGATGGGAAGCCAACAGTGACACTGGCATGGCAGACATGTATATCTTCACTATGAACGACTGTCTTATACCAGGGTATACACCTATTTTCCTAGGAGAAAGAAGCCACAACCAGCTGCCAGCATACACTTATCACTAGCATCATTCTGTGCCACTGCCAATGGTTGTATGGTGTCTGGACTGTTTCTCACTTTCACTGCAATGATTAAGCTGTGCAATTACCAGAGTGCACTGTTCTCTCCATCATCTGTGTGTTGATACCACTGTTAAATTAGCACATAATGCCCCATGTATGCCACATGCAAACAGTTGGGCAACACCAGTGTTCATAGTAACAGTACTGTTACTGCTGAAATCAGCAGACAAATGTATAAAATATGCACATCAAGAAGTAACATGTTTATCATTCATGTCAATTCAATGTCTAATGCTGCAGGACCTACCTCAGCTTGTGTCATATCCACCATGTTTTTTTGTAAAGGACAGTGGCCATACTAGCCTATGGATTACCTGCTCTTAACCACATGCTTTTGTCTGACAAGGTAAGCTGCTTCTAACCAACGCACTGCGTTTTCCTGCTACATACATTTATGATAGTCTCAACTCATTATGCAGACAGTGAACAAGGGCATGCTCCTCAATTATGGATAAGTTAATCCATCTATTACCACTTCATTTGGACCATAGGCATAAGTACTCTCATTGAATTGTCAGAATGCTGGAACATATACACTAGAAACATTTTAATAAAAATTGTCAGACACAATGTGCACTGGTTGACAGAATTTTGCGGTTGACACCTGCTAGAAATAGTCATCTCTGATTACTGTCATCTCTGATCTGTGTTCCTACAGTATGCATTTAGTTACTATAGGAACCATGAGATAAACATGGAAGGTAACATTTGTAGAAACTAAACCAACAGATTCACAAAATATGGTTATAATCCAAGCTACATTTGACGATAACAAGGAAAACTAGAATTAAGGTTAAAAGAAGTGTGTGGTATTATAATCAAGGATATTAACTCAGAAGTAATATATATAAATAAAAAGAGACACCTTCTATCAGACATTAAATTTGCAGTTCTAGAAAATATTAACTCCTCTTGTATTTGTAGAGACAGGGGAAGAAAATTGCTATACAAGAATCTTTATTGATTTGCCACACTTGAAATATTATACAGACATGTTCAATTAAAGAACAAAGTAGGCAAGAAAGATGTTTTAGAATACACATAAGACTTATATTAGTATACGAGTCATGGCTATAAATAGTATGTTGCAGCATTAGGGTTTACAAGTGGATTACTTGAATCTGCAGTAATTCATTTGTATGTATGTCAAAACATGTTTTTGCTGTATGTACTTAACACTGAGATCAATGCCTCAACAAATGCTTTTTTTTGTGTCCATACTACTCAAAATTATTATATTAAAGAGAAAAAGAGAGAGGCAAATCCTTCAGTGGAATTAACTTTTATTTTATTTTATCCCTACTAATGTTTTTGATGAAAGACTGCTATCAAGCAATACTGTTGGATTAAACAGGACTCTTTGCTGAATAACTGATTTCTTAATAGTGTCTAACATATGAACTTAAACTTATGATACTTGGATATATCTGAGCATAAGAACTGACATGTATTGAAAGAATTTCAATAAATTTGTATAATAACCAGAATCTGATAACTGTAACCCCTTAGTGGAATCTTATATCCACGGTGATGAATTCAGAAAGATAGTGTTGAAGCTTTGTGAGAGCTAACACTGAGTTCTACTGACTTCTACCTATAATGCTCAGTTGGAAACTGAGAGTCAAACATAGGGCTCCAAACAGAGCCTCATGTATGATTAATGAGAGGATCTGATGAGGCCCATTAAGTCATAAAGAGACTTAATGCAGCTGTTTTGACTTTAGTATGACATTGCTCCCATCTATCTGATGAAGTTGGGACAGGCATGCAAACGGCTGATTACTGTCTGCAGCTAGTTATTGCAAATTCACAAGTCTGTGTGGTGTGCAGTTCTATTTTTTGAATAAATATCAGTCATGCTGCAATGCACTTACCCTCAAAACAGCTCTATGACTAAATGCTGAAGAATTAAACATATTGTTTTTGATAATGTTACTGTTAGAAAAACTAATTTTCAAGGAGAATGCAGCCATTAATGCATTTCATCATTACATGGGTTGGTAGGTAGAATTGTTCTAGTAATAATTATGCATCCAAGTGCAGAATGGTGATAGGATCCATATACATGCCATTTGTAGCATATGCATTTTTTTGCCAGATCTTTCTCAGGGCTTACAGAATTTCAATTGCTCTTTTTAATTGGAGATGATTGGAATGCACATCTCATCTGCGAAAACTGTGATAAGAGTCTCTGATCAGGTTAAATATGATACTATGCTTCAGATATAATTAGAGATGGACTCAATAGATTTATAAAGAATTTTACATCTATGACAAAGATTTTTCTCATATCTCACATAGGTGGAAGTCTGTTTCATAGGATCATAGGATCATAAGAGACTACTAGGCTATCAACCTGGAGGTCATTTTAAGCCTAGCCATTTCATCCCAATGTAATATCATAGAAATTCTAGTAAATACCAAAGATTGCATTTAGTGATGGCTGCACATGTCCAGGAGGGTTGTGGATGCTATCCTTGGTAAGAACTTACAGTGCCCCATCCACTCGTCCAGGTTCCTCTTGAACAGTGTCATAGAGGTGCTCTGTTTCAAATGAATTTGGTAGCCTGTTCCAAAGATGTGGCAGTTACTGGGAGATAAATCTGTGCCTCCAGCATGTCCTATTTAAGTCACATGCCATATTTAGTTCCCTGGAATGGGTATCCCTAGTCCCATTTGATTTATGGATATGCAGCAAATTCATTAAGGTTTGGTCTTGGATTGCTCTGTAGGCCAGGCATAAGTCACCCCTAAGAAGTATATTTGATGTGGAGTATAGTGACAGGGACTTTAGTCAGTCTGTGAAAAGCACATGCTGGAGCCCCTTGATCTTCTTTGTTAGAAACTTATGAGGTCTCTCTATTTGCTGCAAGTGCTTAATATGGTACATGCCAAATGGGGCATTATACTCAATTATGGGCCGTATAAGTGCAGAGTATAGGGGCTTATATCTTCTTTTGCTCTCAAGGCAATGCCTTTGCTAATCAAGTATGCTACTTAGAAAGCTTTATTTACTATAGTAGATACATGGTGGTTGAAGTTATGGTCACAGTCAACTTGTGATCCCAAATCCCTTACCATTTCATCGGTACTTAGGGTATTGTTGTTGATTTGATGGTGTGATGGGACATTATTTGTGCTGAAGGGAATGATGATGCATTTCTTTGCATTCAGGATGAGACTGTGACTAACACACCAGTCATTGGTCTATGTGAGACCCTCCTGGAGTATACTGACATTATTTGGGAATTCAATGATTGCACCTAGTTTGCAGTCATCTGCAAACTTTGCCAGCCACAACCCTTTAATTTTGACCTGAACTTCTGAGAAGTATATACGAAACAGTAGGGGGCCCAGCACTGACCCCTGTGGCAGAATACTGGTAACAGGTCTGCTGGTTGATGTGGAGTCACCCACTCTGGTAGTGTGTGTATGGTTTGTGAGCCAGTTGGCAGCCCAACTTACAATGAAGGGGTTTGCATTAAGTTTGCTAAGTTTTTCTGTAATGTCTGAATACGGGATTGTGTTGAAAGCCTTTGCAAAGTCAAAGTATGCTGTGTGCACAGATTTGCCCTAATCAATGGTCTTGGTCACATCTTATTTCAAGGAAATCTACCATATTTAACAGGCAGGATCTGCTCCTCATGAACCTGAATTGAGTTTGGAGGTCACCTATGTCTTTATTTATGAGGTCCATAACGATATGAACCATGGCCTTACAGATGAGGTTGGTCAGGCTTATTCATCTGTAATTAACTGGGTCTGTTATTAGGCCACATTTGTGGAGGGGAATAACTGTAGCTGTTTCCATTCCATAGGAATAAAGCCTGTGGTTAGGCTATGATTGAAAAGGGTACTTAGTGGTGATGCTACTTCATGTTTTAGCCTGCTTAGAAGACAGTCTGGGATGTATATGGTCCCATAAAGGCTGTGTTTTTTGCCTCAGACAGGGCTTTGAGGACCTGCTCTTCAGATATGTAGGTTAGGAGGGAGATTGGGGGAAGATATTTGTAAGTTAGGAAGGGATAAGGGAGTGAAGGGTTTACTATCTCTGTGGGGTCAGTGTGTGTGAAAACGTTGACCACTATTTCTGAACATGCGTGGGTCCTACCCTTTAGGTTAGTGACGTAGCTGTAAAAGGCCTTAGGGTTATCCTTGGCTGTACTTGCTAAGTTTCTCTCAAAGGAGCTCTTGGAGGATTTGACAAATTGTCTTATTTGCCTGTTGAGGCTGAGGAGGGGGGCTTTTCCATTGTTGGGACCTTACTTTGTTTTCTTGGTCAGCAACTTTTTGCATTTATTGTAAAGTTTGTTGATGATGGATGTCCACCATGGCAGCTTGTTTTTCTTGAAGTTCTGGCTTTGATTCTTTATGGTACAGCTACAGGGCTTTAGTGTAAGCTTCAGTGTAGTTACCACTTCCAACTTGAGGTGGGGCTTAGAATGCATTTGTAACTTCACCTGGGAGGGTATAGTTTGCCTTGGTGAAGTTTTTTAATCTGATTTAGCCCTTTGTGAGTTCAGGTGTTAGTGCCAGCTCAAAGGTGACTGATTTGTGGTCAGATTTAACTGAGGGTCTGACAGTTGCGGCACTGCATCTGTTTGACATGTTATTGAGGACCAGATCTAGTATGTTGGTTTCTCTTGTCAGGGTATGGACAATTTGTCCCAGGGTATTTGAATTCACAAAGTTGAGGAACTTTTGTGCTAGCAAGTGAGGGCTAGCATAGGTTTTTCAGTTGATGGTGGGATAATTGAAATCTTCCATAACCACTGTGTTCTGTAAAATTGGATTATCTCCAGTTTGGTCAAGTAGGCTTCATGAGTGTCAAGTCCCATGGAGTGGGATCTATAACTGGCTATGGCTTGAATGTCTGTTTTATCCACCTTAACCTGGACCTGGAGTAACTCCATGGAGTTGTCCAGTCTAACTAGATGGGAGGTGAATTTATCTCTAGATTGAAACACCACCTCCTTTGGGTTTCACAAGTTCATTTTGTTGTCTAAAGGTGTGGAAGGCATTGCAGCTGTGCAGGGCCAGGGTACTCTCTGAAGACTTGAACCAGGTTTCTGTGACTGCATGGACATGTTCATCTTCTACTGAGAGAAATGCTTCCAGGGAATGCAGTTTTTGGTTTAAGCTCCTAGCATTTAGCAGCATGACCCTTATTTTATTCTGATTGGTTAATTTCATGTCAGTAATATTTTCAAGACCTTGCCTAAAAACATACTATGAGGATGGCCAGAACCTTTGCCAGCAGCTGAAAGCCTAGAGGTGCCAGGTGCAAACCATCTCTGGCAAAGCAATGAGGTTTGCTGACCATGGCTTCCCAGGATGATAGGAACTGGATTCACTTTGAATGACACCAAAACTGAGCCAATTATTGAAATCAATCATTTTATTTATACTGTGGCATCATTCTAGGTGAGGGTAGTATGCTGTTCAAGGTTAGGGTCATATATGCCTGGGACATGTACTTGAAGAGCTTAACCATGTATCTCTTCATATAGACAAGTAAGGTACATCTCAGGTTATTCACACCAACATGAACTATGACAGAGTGAAAACAGTACTTGTTGCTGAGAATCGTAAGTGCATGTGTGATTTGATGAATCCTGGCACTGGAGAGGCAGCTGACCGTGACTTTCTCTTTGTCCAACCTGGTGAGTGGGACATCCATGTGTCTCACTATTGAGTTTCCAATGACAAGAAAACTTGTTTTTTGAGTGTTATGCCTTATGGGCTTGGTGGGTAAGGCGCTGGTGTTGCTATGTGTCATGTGTGCTGTAGGGAATATGTTAGCTGTAGCAGTATTGTGTTTTGAAGGTCTATGGTGTTTCAGTAAGTTTTTCAAGAGAACCTCCATATATGTAGGGTTACATGGTTGATGCTTTGTGTATGAGTAGTGGTACTATGTGAATATTTAGTGGTGGGCAAGTTGATGACCTTCTTCGTGTTTCTGTTTCAAGGGCCAGAGGGCATGTATTCTAGATTTTTGGTGTAAATATGTCTTTCACACTCTGTATTACAGTGTGTTATTAGAAGGGGGTTGTCTGTGTACATGAGGCAATTGTTACACTGCCTCAAGAGACCCAAGTCAACAAGGTTTGCAGGAGAAACAAGGGTAGTCCAACTCTCCATAATGCCAGGTTGAATAAGACTGTCATCACTAGGGGTGGCTTTTCAGAAATTATCATGGAGAAGCTCGGTGGATGGATATTTCTGCCTGGGTTTTAGGGAAAATTTGTTGAATTTAACTGTCCAGCTTTGGCGCACAATTGCGCGACAGTGCATAGTGCTGCATGTCATGCAAACAAGCATAAACCTGCTCAAATGCAGGGCCTAAATCAAATGCCAGAATCTAAAACTTTAGAAAATTCTAAAATATTCAAAATGGCCCATGAGGATGCTTATCCAAAGTCCTAGACCAGCCTACCTTTACCAGACAGGTCGCAATCCACACAATTCTCTCCCAAAAGTGCAGATAAGCTCCTTCCAATCCAAGATGGCCTGAAAAATGTGCTCAGAACAAACAAACCACTACAAACAGTTCCAGAAGCAGCAAGCCTGTATCTGGACTATACTAGCTAGACACAGACAAAATGTTTTAAACAGCAGAAAATCATCCAGGAGGCTCTAAAGAATGTTTTAAACAATTAACAGATCACATATTGATTTCCTTATAACTGTCACTTATAAACTTAATTCTAAGTGGTCAATCTCTTTTAAATTAGTATCTGCAATCTTAGTTAAAAGTTTGTGGAGTCATGGAGTTGAATATATTTTCATGTGGCTTGGTTTAAAGACCAAGTCATTGCTGATTGTCTGAGGAATACTATTGCATTATATTGGCTTTGTTCCATTCAGTTTCTTTAAATATCACATAAAAATACTTCAAGGTATTGGGTTTCAAAGTTGTTATATATTCCACATAGACAGGCAAAGACACTGGGCTGCATTCAATAAACTCTAAATGATTCAGTCACATAATGTTCACATCATGGAGCAATGACCGCATGATAGTGTGCTGATTTTTATTCACTAAATGGCACTTTGCAAAGTTTAGAGATGTGTAAACTAGATAAAAGTTATGGCATTCTAATTAGTGCATAAGAAGTTAAACTATATGCTAAAGAAACAAATTCAAGATGGCAAAGCTATTCAGCAAGCTATAAAGGAATCATGTAAATTCCATGTAGCCGTCTTCCCTGTACTCCAAAACCTTTTGGAATACAGACACACAAACTACACAGGAGAAGAAAGAATGTTAGGGGCTGCTTCTACTGCCCCTCTGCATGTGTATGTGCAACAGGCTTAACTGTATGCTGCTGCTGCTGACAAACCTCTGGCAAGGAAGGGGGTATTTATACCTCATTTAACTTTTCCTGGTCTGCATGAAGTGGAAATGGTAGAGTGGTAGAGGGTGGATAGAGACACTCTCCAGGTACTCTTCAACCTGTGTCATCCTCACCTAGTACCAAGGGCAAGTCAAAGGGAACCCATACCATGGAGACTCAGATATGTATAGCACTTAGCATTTTAGCTACAAGAAACTTTCAGAGACCCACAGGAGGCATTCTGGGAGTGTCACAGGCATCATCTTCCAGGACCGTACACCAATTCATAAATGCTATGCTACAGCATGCCAGTAACTGTATATATTTCTGTCATACCCAGGACAGGAGTTCTACCCTGTAGCACACTTCCCTGAAGTCTTGGGTACGATACACTGCATGCACATTGAGATCAAATCACCACCCGGGGAAAGGGAAGGGTCTACATCAACAGAATGGGGTTCCCCTCCCTTAACTGTCAGGGCTAATGCTAGTGGAATCATCCTGAATGAGTGCTCTGGCAATCCTAGCAGTTACTATGACTCACATATCTAGTACAGCTCACAGTTCTACCAGAGGTTTTCCAGGAGTGATAACCCAGAAGGCCACTTATTGGGAGATGCAGGGGATGCACTGGTGCCATGGCTGATGATGCCATTCAGAAATGCATGCACACCCACATAGGAATGCTACAATGAGGCACACACTTGAAGAAGAAATGTCAAAGAGCTTTTGTCTGGGCTGCCAATGTCATCATTTTGGAGCTTAGCTGCATCAGGTGGGGCACTACAGTGCAACCCCAGTACTTGTGTTAAAACTATTACAGTCTTTACTATCCTACACAATATCATCCTTGGAAAACAGCAGCTGCAGGAACACCATGGGGTAGGAGCATACATTCCACCACCACTGTCAGGCTCACCACATCCACATGCAGTTGAGGAAGCAAAGGGATGACCCTGTGGGTGTAGGTTGATGTAGGCATGCACAAGAGGCAATGGATAGCACACATGCTGACAACCTAAGGGGTACACCTTTCATACTATACACATACATAGAGTACAATTATTGCCAGCCAATGCTCACAACTTTTACTTCCACATGTAATGGCTGGGTACTGCTAGCATCAGATAGAGTCAGCCAAAAGTGACAACAGTTGCAACTGTAGCATTCCCAAGGTAAGTGTGGAATCTGTAATAGAAAAATAAATGTGTGAGAACATGAATAAATGACAGATACCTGCATAACAGTACTTGTAAATGTAGCCAAGTAGAATGTGTGTGAGTTGTCTAGCAATACCATCAATATCTGACATGAATGACATCTGTAATACATACTTATGTAGTTTAATAAATAACCTGCTCCATAACTGAAATACCCTGTGTAGAAAAAGCAGCCCAAAGTCTACTTTTCCCTACATTCTCACAAGGGCAGCAATAAGCATGATGAAAACAGTCTTCTCACCTTCAAGTTCCCTAGCTACAGAGTTATCTTTTAGTGCAGATTCAGGCCTGTGGGTACTCTGAAGATGCAAATGAGTTGTGAACTCATTAGAATAGCTGAATATAAAACTTCTGGCTTTGTGTAGCAGATGTGAATATAGTGTAGCCTCTACACCATTTTTAGGTGCTAATGGCTTGCAACTGTGAATGACTACACTGACTGAAGAAAAACACAATAATGCACAGACATCCTTCTCTGAAGTGGGTGTGTCAGTGAGGATACACTTACAAAGTGTGAAAGTAACTACAGTGAGCTTTTTAAGGAAAACCAAATACCCCACATGTATATTTCCTTGGCATAATAGCACAATTTCCTGTATTTGCAGACATATGTTGCTCACTGTCATGTATTTGTATCACACCTTGAAGGAAAAATGAGAGACTATGCACTAGAGATTGCATGTGTGATAGTAAAGCAAAGATAAGGGAATGATTCCCAGATTAGAAAGGTAAGTCAGAGCTGCAGTGTTGTAAACATATTCATAAATATTGTGTGGTCACTCATTCCACTAAATATGTTATACACACAATTACAGACAACTAGGAATGTGCAGCTGTATGAACTATTTAATTCTGGATATGAAAAGTGAATTGCTTGCGTGTACATGATTTGATTATCATTGCAAAGTTGTTTGTGTGGCAAAGATAGATAACCGTCTACAACTGTGTTGTGTAAGTGTAATAGTCTAATGGTTCAAATCCAGAGCTGTGTAATTGTTTAACCTTTGTTTCTTGTTTTTATATTTTTTTCCCGGTACTATTTGCACAGTGCATCGTATAGAGCAAACACAGTTTGTTGCTTAAGGAAAAAGTGAAAATTTTAATTTCAGTTGCCTGTTTAAGTGCAAAACACTTAGTGGCATTGCATGACTGTCAGCACTATGGATAGTAATGGATGCAGAAATCCCACAGCTTCCTAACTGTATCTGTGGCAAAAGGTGTAAATACTGTAAGCTACAAAACAAAAATAGAACAGAGAGAAGGGTTTGAGTCCCACAGTAAATACTTTTAGTCATAATGAGTACTTACACAACTAAAATATGTTTGCTATTGGCTTTTCCATGTACAAGCTGCCTACCTGTGTAGAAACACAGTACACTGCTTAAGGGAAAATGTCAACAATTAAATTTCCTTGACTTCCTCCTCATGAACATGCTCAGTGGTGATGCACAGCTGTCAACACTCTGGACAGTAATGATTGTGGAAAACATAACTGTAGCCCAATTTTCCCTATGGCACCAGGTGTAAGTATAGTGAGTTTATGGTCAAAACACAGGTGAACCAGGGTTTGAACCCAGTAGACTCAAATCTTTAGTATAGGTGTATCACTGTCATTGATCACAAAACGTTGGTTATAAAGGTGATACCACATACCAATAGCTATGTATAGATGGCTGATTGACAGAAAGGTATCAATACTGCTTCCATGCACATACTTTTGTATGTATCACAGGACATTAGTGACTAACATATGAAGTCCAGTTGATTATGTGTGTAACTGGTTTAGCATGACAATGATGGTTATGTAATAAAAATGCAGTAGCATATCTCTGATGGACACAGTAGTTTATTCATAATCACCTAGGCCCCTCCAATAACCCAATTATAACCATAAAACAGAAAGTACTGTGAGGTATATAACTCCAAACTGTATTAGTGAAGTCATGCACGTCTATTTCCAATATATTATAAGACATTAGTTCTGCACCACAGCTGAGAATGTATGAGTCTAGACCTTTTAATGTCAAACACATGCAGGCCTAATTGAAGTATAGCACCAGTCACTCTTTAAACTGTATATTTGTAATGACCAGGGTTGACAAAAATGTCTACTGTGGTAATGAGGAATAAATTCCTCCACAGAAATTCAAGCATTCCCTTTTACATAGGTTTGAATCCCACCTTGTAAAAATTACTTTTAACAGAGGGTAATTCCCAACAAAATATGTGCCAACTCATCCCTTTGATCCATCCAATGTCAATAATTAAAATCCAAGCCATTCAGCATTTCATTGTTGGCCATTGGACAAAGTGTAACCAGGTATAAAAGCATACAAGCAAAAAAATGTATGCCAAATTTCACATCATCATTGCTGTTTCATAAACTACCTTCCCCTTTGTTTGTCATTGTTTCTCATTGCTTGCCAATAGGAAAATGTGGTTGGCATGGTTGTGTGTGATTTCACACTAGTCATAAAATGTGATATCACAGTTTGGCAGGAAACTAATGCTACTGTTCTTGGAGGACCTTTATAAAAATGGCAGGAAATGGGAAGGATGGTGCCAAACTGAGGGCACAGAGGTGGGGTGTGGAGGAGCCAAAATCTTTGTTGCACTCCACATGAAGCGGTACAGCCTGAGGCTGCTGCAGGGGAACTATACCAGATCTCAACACAAGACTGAGCAGCCTAGCCAAGGCTGTCTGCAGTGTGACTGACATCCCACACACTGGGGAGCATTGTAGGCACCACTACAGTGACATTAAGAGGTGCAAGCCAACACAACTCAACTAGTGTATGGATGATGTTCAAACTGCTTGCATAGATTAGTATCATCTTTAATATGCATATCTTAAAAGTGACAGCAAAACATGCTGTGCTATAGGAATACAGAGTTAAGGCAGAGTAAAGGCACTACTTTGAAATAGTTTGACTGCTGGATGTAATAAAGTGAAACTTCACATGTGGAGTGTTGATGTAAATCACTTGACTGAAGATTTTGACTAAAGACATTTGCCACAGGTATGACTTCTCATGGAGATATATTGAATACTGGCCAAAAAAAGACTATTTAAAGTGACATCCTTCCACACAACTATAAGATATTTATCCAACCTTGTTCTGCTTGTGATAAGCCTGTTGTCCCTATCCTAACCCTTCTTTACCCCCTGTCTGTCACATCATGCTACAGAGCATGGCAGGTTAAAAATGAGAACAGACCAAAAGCATGTCCATGAATATTTCATTACACCAAATATACTTATGTGTATGTCCAATTCACTCCCACCCCTCTTTACATGTGTGTGTATCTATTAGGCTGGTGAATGTAAAGGTCATCTCATCGTGGTTTCTACATACTGTCATTAGTCTGCTGATGGATAATACCAACATGATACCTTAATTCAGCAGGTCCAGGTGATAATCAGATGTATAAACTAAACTTATGTTTGCATCGGGTCTATATTAGCTGAATGAAAACTGAATTGTGCGAATCCAGTCTGAGTGAGACCTAAAGCGCGAATATCAGAAATATCGCAGGAATGAACGGAGATCGCCATAGGGAATTTTTCCCTTTACTTCAATGGTGTGCGATCTCGGAGATGGTATAGTTAAGTAGAGGGGTGTGGGGACGCAGCCTCCCATGTGGGGGGTGCATGGGGGCTTGCCCCTTTGCATAAAACAGTTAGTGACAGTTTTTGTCTGGTAGTTTTTTTTTTTACACTTTTGAAATATGTGGTTTTCGCACTTTAGTTGTTGCTCAAACTGGATTCGCACAATTCAGTTTTCGCTCAGCTAATATAGACCTTATAACTCAGCAGTAGGATTTGAGCTTAAGAACTGTTTTCAGAGTTTTATTGCTGGTGTATCTGTTGCCTTTCCTTCTGTCTACCCCTTCTCCTACATAAGTATGATATGTCTGCCAAGCAATTAAACTGTAAGTTGGACTGCAATTGATATAACTGTCAACAAAACAATTCACACATGGCACCATTATATTTCAGATGTCCCACATCTTCTTCAAACAGATGTATATGGATGTATTAATTATTGTCACTCTTTTTATCTTCTCTATCTTTACCTCATGCAAATCATGCTACAGAGCAGGACATATTTGATTAAGAAGACATGTCATACCAACACACCATTAGGATGTTCATGAATGTGCCAGGACAATACCGCCTACATCCTTTACAGCCCTGTGTCTGTCATCACCTCCTCTGTGCCATCAGAATATACTATAGTATCTTCAGTAGGATAATGGATGAAATGTTCATCTAATATGATGTGGAAACCATCCTTACTGTGAATAAGCATACTTCACATACTTTTTAGGATATCGGGCTCTACACAAATAATATATCTGCTGAGCATACCAATCATTTCAAAAGCTGTACCACCTCCTGTCATTTGTAGCAAGCGGTACACTCATTTAACTTGTGATGTGCAGGCAGGCCTGTAAAACATCTAGTAGGTGTAGAAGTGTATTGAGGAAGGCATTATTGATACAATTTGGGGAAGCCACAAACTTTAATGTAGTCATTGATACTCAGATTTGCAGTCCTGATCACATTTACTTAGCTAATGACATCCTTACACCATTAAAAAAATTCTGGATTTGAATCCTGGCTCACCTGTTCTCTGACCAGAAGCTCACTATTCTTGCACACTGTGCCAGAGAGAAAGATAGGCAGCAAATATATTTTCCACACTCATTACTGTCAAGAGGCCTGATGGCCACACACCACCGCTGAGCCTGTTTGTGTGAAGGAAAGCATACTACATGAATCGTTTCACTGCTTTCCTTAAGCAGAAAATTGTGTTTGTGCAGTGCTTAACATTGCACAAATGGGGAAGGCAAGGCCCACAGTTATTTACATAATAAAACTTTGGCCCCTACATTGCAACGATAGACTGCAGTATGTATATCGTACTGGTTGCCAGCAATTTCTCCCAACACATATCTTGCAAGCCTGACACCTGAAACATTAATAACAAACAGATGTATTTTGCAGTTAACCCCAATCATGTCAGTTACTATATGTCCCAATTTGGCACATTTTGGCAATCAAACCAGTAGACAATGCTACTTTACACTAGGCTGCAGTCCTGCAATACAATGAAATGCATCCATAAACAAAAGAGAAGTGCAGTGACATGTGTGCTTGACTGAACACATACTTTCTGATATTCATGTGTGCCTGCAACAATGCACTTGTAAATGATATATCAGTACTTGGGCCATTGTCAAATAGACTCCAAAATTACATAGCCTAACTGCATTGGTACATTTGGTATGGGTTTATACTGACAGTGGACATAGATCATGCATGATCATATCCCATTCATATTATCAGTAGCTTATATTAATGTGAACATACCTTCTTTCAAAACTGAAGACACATAACTCCATCATTGCACTACTGGTGTTTCCCAATTGTGTGTGTGTGTGTGTGTGTGTGTGTGTGTGTGTGTGTGTGTGTGTGTGTGTGTGTGTGTGTGTGTGTATGTGTGTGTGTGTGTGTGTGTGTGTGTGTGTGTGTGTGTGTGTGTGTGTGTGCGTGCATGTGTGCACGTGTGTGTGTGTGTGTGTGTGTGTGTGTGTGTGTGTGTGTGTGTGTGTGTGTGTGTGTGCGTGTGTGTGTGCGTGTGTTTGTGTGTCTTACCTACAGAACTTCCTGAATAACAGGTACTTTTCTATGTCACTTCTGCAGTACGCATTCATGACAGCTTATTTGACCTAATTTGCCAGGATGTATTTATAAGTACTTTTGCAAATTGTGCTCATACAATCATATCACAAGTCCTGGCTTTGCACACAAGTCTCATAACAGTATATGTTACCTGCAACCCTATGATGATGTCATCCTCTATAAAGTGCACTCTGACACTGTTAAAGTCAGACTTCTGCATTGGTACAAGTATAAAGTAATGTGTTGTCTAACTTGTATAACAAGATAGGTAGGGGAGCTAATCTCACAGCAATCAACTTGTATGTAAGTGTCCATGTCCATTCCTGCTGCCCTTACTCAAGTAGTACTCAGAAGGTACTTTTACACCTCTGCATAACTCCACAGCAATTTTATACAGCCATTCCAACATCCTCTTCTCAACATACACTGATGATATCATCCTATATAAAATGCATTGACACGGTTAAAATTAGTCTACAGTGGTGGTGCTACCTGTCTAATTACACAAGCTGTGTTCCCTTGCTTGTTTAACTTGATAGAGAGGGGTTCTAATCTCACAGTAGTGAGCTTTTACTTTTGTGTCTTCCTTCTACTATCAGTCTGGAGGCAAATTTACACAGGGATTTGCCTCCACAACTCTGTTAGACCCACCCCCACATCTTCTTCTCAGTTACACTGTTGATATCATTCTGTACAAAGTCCACTCTGACACTATCAGACTCAGACTTCTGCA
Organism: Protopterus annectens; assembly: GCF_019279795.1. Lineage (NCBI taxonomy): Eukaryota > Metazoa > Chordata > Ceratodontiformes > Protopteridae > Protopterus > Protopterus annectens. Next base: position 1,466,206,915 of record NC_056746.1, on the reverse strand, counting down.
GTGGCACAAGCATTAAGTACTGTGTTCTCTAGCTTGTGTAGCTAAATAGTTAGATGTTCTAATCAAATATCAGTTAACTTGTGTATGTGTGTCTCTGCCTTCCACTATCAGTTTGGAGGAAATTTTACCCAAAGATGTGACTTCACAGCTCTGTCAGACTTTCCCCAACCATCTTCTTATTGGCCTACACTGATGATGTCATCTTGTATAAAGTGGACTCTGACACTGTTAAAATCAGACTTCTGCAGTGTTGTTACTGTTATACTGTATGGAATACAGCTTGTATACCTAGAGAGGTATGTTGTTTGAACATGATGTCGGTAAACTGGTGTGTGTAGGTTGGTGGTATATTACAGTCATTGTGTGATGCTTTGAATCTCTTCTCTTTTGAGTTCCACTCAGGTGAAGCTTTTACATAGTCCCTTGAATCTAACATCACTTTCTTCCCTCTGTCCATATAACATCATTTCTGTGGAACGCTGAGGTTGTCATCATCTGTAAGATGTATACACATGTCGTGAAGTAGAGTCCCTTCATGACCCTCTAGAAGCTATATCCAGACCACTGGTCAGTGATTGTTAATTCACTCATTAAGAGGTGTCCATGCCCCAAATGGACAGAGATAGTCTGTAATAAAATCAGATACGCACATACCCCTATCCTCCCTCACCTAGAGATAGTGATTTGGGTTTAAATGGGATAATAATGGCAAGGATTGTAAGAGCTCTTGACTGTGCTGTTAGCCTAGTAATGTCCTGTGACCCTATGAATATTGTACTTGTCAATGTTGTTGTCATCCACATATGCAATGTTGAGGTGTGGATATACTGTAGCCTTAAAAAAGTGTATTCCAATTTGGGATTTGAGCTACTGTATTGATGCCCACTGGTGCCATTTTGTTACATGTTCCTTCCATAACAGCTGTAGTGATATGCCTCCTGAGGACTGGGAACATGAGGTGATGCTATGTATACTGGTGCATTACTAAGGCATGTGTTCTGATAGTGGAGTATATACACATTCTACACAGTACTTATTCAGTCATAATAGTGACAGCTAGAGTATGGTACAGGTCTGCACGTGTATACCTAGCATCTGGAAATATAATCTTACAAACAGCAATATTACTTTATACTTATTACATGGGCACATATGCCTGGGTTCATCAACATGTTGTAATGCTGTTTTTTGCACAAACATATGACATTTTCAGATTCACTTGCAACCTTGCTGAGTTCATTGTATGCAGTATTGTAGTGCTATTCACAAGGATTATACAGGTGTTCCCACACAGCATTGTGTGACTGCCAGAATTTATGTCATTAACTGTTCTGCATGAACCGCATCCACCTCAGTTGTAATGTGTCCACATATGGTGTTATGGCCATCATCCACACATTTCCAATGACAGACAAAAGATACATGTATATAATGTACAAATTATGGTCTGGTTGCACCAGAAAGCAATACATAATTTATTCCACAGATAAATATAAGCGCTTTCACCCGGCCATAGTGCTGGGCTTTTTCAAGTAAAAACAAAATTATTTATTGCTTTCCGGTGCATCCAGACCATTTTTTTCAGTTACTATTTACCGGTTTTATGGTCTGTGTTCTCCACGTTTTGTTTGTTTAATGTACAAATTATGTAATGCCATGAAACAGGTACAGCTGTACCAGTTGTGTTAACAGTTCCAGTGTGGCAATTGTGATTCCTACCCAAGGTTTTATTTGGAGGTGATGTACAGCTTGAAGTCCAATTGTAACAAAGGTACAGCTTTAGTGTGGCTGTACTGTATCACAGATATACCACTACACCATACTGGTATTAACACTTGATAGTTTGTGTGAACACATATGGATATGGGTTACGATTTCATGGCAGTATAATAATGTAGGGGAGACAGTGATCATGGCGCACATGAGTTGAGGTTTGTTATGAACTTATAGAGTGTGCTTCATGTATTGCTTGGTATGTGTACAATATTATAATGACAGCTTCCTCAATCATTGAAACTTGACTTGGCACTGCTTTAATTTCTGCACACTTTGGCATAACTGATGCATTGCCATCAGTCTCACATAATGCTGTCCCATTATTATAATGGATCACTTTATAGTCACACATCCATTGCAGATGCTTTAGACAACATCCATTGCTATTACATCTGGTAGATGCATGCAATACTCACCTTTGTGTAGGGAATGTATACTTAATAGTGTGTTGTTTGTAAGTTTTGTTATACTTATGGCTGATACCTATGTCAGGCAAGGATGCTTTAGTCAAGTGTATCACATATGGTACAGTGAACTCTCATACATTTGGTAGGCCATAGAGTACTATTCTCTGCAATGCATACCCATTAGGATTTGACAGTGCAGACTTCTGTTCAAGGTTTTCTACTAGATGGTTGTGTAATACAACTTTCTGTGTTGCACCCATTAAATACAGAGCTCAGTGACAACATTTATGGCATGTGTTTGATTCTTGCAGGGAGGGTTGTGGCTTATGCATCATGCAAACCTCTCAACTAGCCAGGATTGCTCCAATTTAAAATCCATATTTAACACTGTCCCTCTTAACCCCAAACAAGGTGGTCACTTTTGGGGAAGGGGTGTTGAATTCTCCTTAATAAATACTGACAATCATTGCTGTTGTACGCAACTGTTCCTACAGAACATGTATAATATGTTACATTCACACATTCTGTCAATGCCTCAGATTAATGGTTGTAATATTAAAAAAAGTGTCCATGACTGTTGCCTATTTCTATCTGCATTTGTCCAGCAGTATGCTGCTATGTGATCCTGATTATTTGAGTGCTATGGTGACATTTCAGTCATATGCAATTAAGTCATTTTGCAGTCCTTAATCTTATCTTGATCCATCACAAGCCTGACAATCTCACTGTGACTGAAACTTGGTTTAATCCCAGCATAAATAACTCTGAAGTTACACCTCCTGGCTATAATATCATCCATAATGACTGTATAAAGAGGAAAGGTGGTGGTATTGCTTTAATAATTTCCAACACCTACCACATTTCTCCATATAGCAAACCAATACCAAAATTCAGTTCAGCAGAGCTTATTATTATTTTTCTCAAAATAAACAATTATAAAGAAATATGTATTACTGTCCTTTACATCCCTCCTGGTGACAATATAGCTATACAGGAATATATCATACATTGAATGTCCATAACAATTCCACAAGGGATAATACTACTAGGTGATGTCAAATGTAAGTTGGTTGGACATGAACTCTAACTCCCCTACAGTTAGCATGAACTTATATGTGTCACACAACTAATAAATAGCAATAAACATTATAGCAAGACATGAAATTCCCTAATAAACTGGATCCTAGTGTCATGCTTCCAGCCCAGCTATCTGGAATTTTGTAAATAATTCTATGTCATTTGTGAATACTGATATGGTTTATTCAAAACTGTATGTTATGTACAGAGCTAAAGTGTAACCACAGAATGCCCTGCTGACTAGAAAATAAGTTGAAATTAGATTGCTTTACGATTGTGCTAAAAAATTCTGCCTCAATTTCAGTGCAGCAGACACACTGTTTAGAGCTAGACGTTTTTGTATTGTCTTGGAAGATAAGTAATTACTGGGTTTAAAATCAAAAGTGTTTTATTGTTTTACGACTTCCAAGATCTGCACAGTTTTGAGAGATATGCATTTTTAACACAGAGATGTTAAATTCTGTTAGTTTCTGTTTTACCCTGGGAACTGAAGCCAGGTGACAAAACGTGATGTCATCCAAGCTAACCCAGCAGTAATATTTGATACTGATTTAAGAACTCTCTCAGAGAGAGACTGGGTATTTTGTATTTTGTCTTGGACCTAGCAAGAACATTCACTCATCACCACCTTCTGCAGTTGCCTTGCTGTAAGTAAGATTTAGGGCATAGTATCTCTCTTAGATATAGATAGGAATATAGTAAAGATTAGTTTAGATGTTTTTATTTGATACTGTCCTGCAATGTTGTTTTAAAATATTTCTTGTGATTTTGAACTCTGAAGTTACTGTGTTAATTTACTGAGTATTGTCCTGTTCTTTTATTATTAATTATTAAATAGATGTAAACCTATCTTTGTGGCTGATATTTGTGAGACATATTTAAGCTCTCAGAGTACTTGCATATGTATTTGCTGACACTGTATAGGCTACTCCTAAATAACCTTGCAAGTCATGGTCAGACTACCATTTGGATAATAGTAACATTGCACAGTAGGATTGCATACCCTTTGTAAGGGCATTATAGTAGCTGATAAGTACGGGCTGGTGGCAGTGAAAACTACCTTATAGTTTGGGCAGAAGGGGGCATAGCTAACAAACCTGTGCCAGCCTTCCCCGTGTGTGTGTGTGTGTGTGTGTGTGTGTGTGTGTGTGTGTGTGTGTGTGTGTGTGTGTGTGTGTATGTGTATAAACCAAATCTCAAAGTGTGTGTGTGTGTGTCACCTACTTGGGCAAGGACACGAAGCACTGGTTGGACATAGAGGGTTATGGAGGTCTTGGCTTGTCTCCTCAGCTGAAATCTTAACCCTATAGCTGTGCCAGTGGGGAGTCTTTCTGGGGATCTGGAGAAAGAGGGAGAAACCAGCCCCAGACTAACTTTGATCTCTGTGTGCTCTTAAGGGAAACTGCACTTTACTGTGTGTGTACTTGTCATCCTCCCAGTGTGTATGCTCCCTTGCTGTTGCCAGTGGTTAGTATTGAAGCTCCTTCATTACTATGCCAGTGCAGGGGTGTCACACCTAGTATCAGACCCTAGCAAGTATATCACCACAGGTACAATGCCAGACTGTCTCAGCGATCATCTCCCAATCTATACAACCAGACATCTCACACATGCAGTTAAACAGCATATTTATAAAACAACACACAAGCTTTCCAAGTTTAACAAAGAAATGTTCATTACTATACTATCATCTATTAACTGAAACTCCCTAAAAATCCTCCCATTAGATGATGCTGGAAATTAATTCAATACAACTTTTTTAAACATCGTAAATAGCCTTGCACCTTCTAGAAGGAAGAGACTGAAAACAAATAATGCAGTTTGGTTATCCAAAAATAATAGAATGCTAGTACAGGATAGAGAAAAAGCATGTAAAGAATGGCAAAACTATAAAACGCCTCAATATCTTGAAAACTTCAGAATGCTTCACAATCATAATAAAAAGTAAATAAATGAGGACAAAAACTATACTGTAATAACTTTCAGAATAATATTAAATATAACCCTAAACAATTTTGGACATCCAGTAAAGAAATCTTACATCCCTGACAAAAATTCACCCAGTCCCCTCTCTCTATAACTCACCACTCAAAACTGCAATTTAGTTCAACTCTATAGCATTGCTAACCAAGGATTCCTCAACATCTAATACCAACCCTGCCCAACAACCACACACCACCACATACACTTTCTCCTTCAAAACTGTTCCTACATCCTATATAAAACTACTATTAAACAAACTTAAACCATGCTCTTTTTCGGCTGATGACCTTCCAAGTGAGTACCTAAAAATAACACCCAATAGATTGCCTGTCCTGTCTCAATTTTTAGAAATAGGTCAATCCAGGAATCCCACATTCCCTCTCTCTGGAAAAAGCCACACATTGTCCCTCTGCACAAAGGAGGAAATTCAACAGACATTTATAACTTTTGACCTATAGCAACCTCACCTCCCCTCATCAAAAGAATTAAAAATGTATTCAAAAACAATTGCTAGAATATCTCTTGTAAGAAGAACTCCTCTCCCCTAAACAACATGGCTTCTGTCCTTCCCATAGTACTAGCACTGTCCTTCTAACCTATATAGATGCTGCCAATAAAGCTAGAGATAACACCAAACTAGTCTCTTCCTTATTTCTAGATTTGTCTAAAGCCTCTGACAAAGTTTATCACAACAAAAGCCTTCTTCAAATGTCCTCACTAGGTCTCTCCCAGCCCATCATTCTGTGGATCAAAGATTGCCTGCCCAATAGGCATCAATCAGTAAAATGGCACTCCATGCTCTCACCTTACCTGCCAGTCACCACTGGTGTACCACAAGGCTCTATCCTTAGTTCCTTCTTCTTTATCATTTTCACCAACACCTTCTATACATTCACACAACATGCCACCCTAACACAATATGCAGATGATCCCACTGTCATTTGCACATCTGACAATATGGTACACCTCCTAAAAATTTGTCTCAAGAAGCTTTAACAGACACTGAAACATTGCTTCATAACTCATAACTTATGGTCCACCCAAAAATACCAAACTACTTCTTTTTATCCCAAATCCCTGTCTCATGAAAAAACAAAATTTAAATTATTCTCTTTCCTGATAATACAACCATTGAAGTCATCTCATAGCAAATGATTAGGGGTGACAGTGGATTATAATCTTACATTTGACCTGCATATACAAAATTTCGTGTGCAAATTCATCGAAAATAGGGATGTTTTACAGAGCAAAAACTTTACACCGGCACAACTAAAACTACACTTATCTGCTCCCACACTTCTTCATGGCACTCCTGTGCTTACTAACCTCCAAGCTTCACAAAAATTAAAACTTTTACAATGCTGTAACAGAGTTGCTAAAGTTACAGCAAATACCCCTTTCAAAACCCACCACTGTACAGCACAAAAAAGCCTAAATTGGTTAGAACCACCTCATCAATTAACATATACACAACTTCATACCACGTATAAAACTATCCAGCATCCGTCTGCCTGTCCATTGCTAAAAATATTCTATACAACTATGTTCCCAGTCAGTCATTGTGATTTAATGAACAAAATCTCCTGCCTGTCTACAGACCTAGCAAATCTGCTGGACACTGTCTGTACTCATACAAGGTTGCTAAGCCTGGAACTCCTTACATGTATCCATCAGGTCAATACCCTTCCTCCCATCTTTCAAAACCACTCTGAAAGACTTCCTAGCTAAAATATGGCTCTGTTCTAGCACACTGCAGTGTCATATCATATGCTTGCTACCTTAGGCTCCACCATAAGCTCCACCTTATTAACTTGCATTTTGCTGGCTGGCTCAATGGAGCCATGTTAAGGGATTGTGATCTGCAACTTCAGTGAATTTCCTTCCATACAGATAAGGCTGAAGTTTTTGCAGTGCCCACACTATGGCTAGGCATTCCTTTTCTACAGCTGCATAGCATTCATCCCTGGGTTGGAGCCTGCGACTGAGATATACCAATGGATGCTCTTCTCCCTCTGAGGAAATCTGGCTAAGTGCAGCCCCCACCCCATGGTTTGAAGCATCCACCTGCACAACAAATTATTTGCTGTAATCTAGACTGACTAACACAGGGGGTCCTCCTAAAGCAACTTTAAATTCCTGGAATGCCTGCTCACATGCTGGGGCCCACACTACCTTATCTGGCTTGTTTTTTCTTGTCAGGTCTGACAGGAGGAGCAGCTATGGTACCAAAGTTGGGGACAAACATTCTGTTGTACCCTGCTGCCCCTAAGGATGCCCTCACTTGCTTTTTGGTAACAGGGCAGGCCATGCCTGAATGGCTTCCACTTTGGCAGGTTCTGGCCTGATCTTACCCCTCATCACTCTGTGTCCACTGTAGGAAAACTATGCCATACCCACCTGACATGTAGTGGGCTTAATGGTCTACCCTGCCCTCTGTAGTCTGTCCAGCACCCTCCCTGACATGCTGAAGGTGTTCTTGCCAGGAATGGCTGTAGATGGCAATATTATCTAGGTAAGCAAGGGCAAAATCACCTGCTCCTGCTAGGATATGATCTACCAGCCTCTGGAAAGTAACTGTGGCATTTTTCATCCAAAAGAGCAGTGAACATGCCCCCAAACTCCTGTAACACTGCTCAGATTTATTGAACCTGGCTAGGGGACAGCTGCTGGGACATTGCTACCACTTCCACTGAGTTGTCAGTCCAAGCCTCACTGAGGAGATCAGTCACCAGATCACCCTCAGACTCCTTCTGTCATCCACTGCAAATACTCAGCACAAGGGCCTCCCTGCCATGGTAAGATTTCATCATGTTAACATGGTACAATTTGTGCCCCTGCCTCCTGCCTATTAGTTCTACCATGTAGTCAACATCACGACCTTCCTTACTACCCTGTAGTTTCTCTCCCAGGCTGCGTGTAGCTTGTTGTGTCTGGTAGGAATGAAAACCATTATCTGGTGCCTTCCAGCATACTCTCTAGGTCGAGCATTCTGGTCATACCAGACCTTTTTCTGCTGCTGGGATTCTGCCAGGTTTTTCTGGTCCAAGCTCATGAGTTCCCTGAGCCTTGTCCTGAGGTTTAGAACATATGCCACAACATGCTCCTTGTGAGATTCACACTCACCCTCCCACTCATCTCAAATCAAATCTAGCGGTCCCCTCACCATAAACCCATACAACAACTCAAAGGGTGAAAAACCTGTGGATTCCTGGGGCACCTCTCTGTAAGCAAATAACAGATGGGGCAAATATTTGTCCCACTCCCTCTTAAACTGGTCTGCAAATGCCTAGAGTTTGGACTTGAGTGTAGAGTTTATCCTCTCAAAAAGACCATTAGTCTGGGGATGGTAGGGGGTGGTCTTTAGGTGCTTCACCCCGCAGTGCTTTCACAGACAAGACAGCAGCTCTGATGTGAAATTGACACCTCTGCCGGTCAGTATTTCTTTTGTGAAACCTACCCTGCTGAAATTCTCTGACACAGCATTTGTCACCTTTTCTGCCTCAATGGAGGACAGAGCCACTGTCTCAAGGTATCTGGTAGCATAATCTACTACCACTAGGATATACTTTTTCTCTGTAGAACTTGGGGTACTCAGAGGCCCCACAATATCCATAGCTACCCAGTGAAATGGCTCCTTAATCACACACACACACAGACACACACACACACACACACACACACACACACACACACACACACACACACACACGTGTATATATATATATATATATATATATATATATATATATATATATATATATATATATATATTTTTTTTTTTTTTATTTATCATTTGTTAACCAGGAAACTCCGACTTGGAACAAAGCCAATTTTCAGCGGAGGCCCGGGGAGAAAGGCTAGAGATGCATGTCTTTGTAATGTGGGAGGAAACCGGAGCACCCAGAAGAAACCCACATGAACGCAGGGAGGACATGTAGACTCCACACAGAAGGCACCCCAGCCGAGAATTGAACCGGAGAACCTCTTGCTGTGAGGCAACAACGCCACCACTGCACCACTGCGCCGTCCAATTGTATATTAGTCCGCGGTAGTGGTGCAGCGGTAGCATTGTCGCCTTACAGCAAGACGTTGTCGCATTTGATTCTCAGCTAGAGCGTCTTCTGTGTGGAGGCATGCATGAATGGGCGTGCCTTCATTGAAGGTTGTGCGTCAGGGCTGGTAACTCGGCACGTAAAAATCCACTACCAAACATTAGCGGACCGGAGTTCTGCTGTGGCGACCCCTAACCGGGATAAGCCGAAAGACACAACAATAACAACAACAAATATATATATATATATATATATATATATATATATATATATATATATATATATATATGTATAAACAGAGACAGAGAAAGAGAGATAAATATAGATAGATAGATAGAGATATATTTTTATGTGTATATACTTAATGTCTGTGAGCCCACTTACCACAGTACCTGTACTTATTTATTTATTTTACTTATCCCTTGGTAACAGGGAAGTCTGTGTAAGTCAATGGTCCATTTTAATGGGAGGACTGGGGTGAAAAGTTCCGCAACAGATTCAAAACCATTTAAGCAGTAGCTGATGAGTAATGACATATAAGAGAAGAAAAAATATTTTACAATGAGTTGGGGAGAAATGTTCAAAAAAACACACATTAAAACATTTTGCAATACCCAATAAGTACTTATGTAAAAGGGGAGAAAAGCTCCACAATAGATAAAACTCCTTACAATAGATTGGGGTGTACCTAATACACAAGGGGATAAGAGCCCTCACAACAGAATGAAATGCATTTGCAGAATATTGCTGGGAGAAATCGAGATCAAGAATACAGTATGTACTGCAAGTAGCAAGAAGTGGATAGTTTATGCCAAGTAAAGTAATTTATAGTTATTCATACTATTGACAATATTTATATTAATATATTGTGGTAAGAAATAATAGAATATTCTGCTGCCAAAATAGACAGAGTAATAGAATGAGATGGGAGGAGTAATGAACAGGAGGGAAAATTAAGGACATCAAGAGACAGCTGATTAGTAGTAGAGAGATGAGAATGTTATGTAAGGACACCAGGGAAGAAATAAATAATAGCAGGTGATGGCTACTGAGATGAAAAGGTAGAAGAGCGTGCACTGATATAATGGTGTCATTAAAATGAGAGCTATGTTTGATGTTAAACCATTGCTACCTGCTAAGGTATGGAGGTATTGGTGATTCAGAGTGAGAAAAGTATAGTTATAGTTAGTAGGTGGTCAGTCATGTGGTTTGAGGGTTACATGTGTCAGATTGGTATTTTTCAATTGATCTTGAAACTGGAAAGGTTGCTGGTATGTTAAAAGGGGTAAGTGGATATAGTTCAGAGTAGACTACATAGCTGGATAGAGAGACCTTTCAGCTGACAGGTGTGGTTTGTAGATAGTGAGGAACATTTTGTTTCCAGAGTGAAGTGGCGTAGCAGAGGTACATGTGTGCAAAAAGCCTAGTGAGGCTTTGCTTTGTTCTGGTCTGTATATTAAGTTGTGGACTAGGAGTAGTTTGTGTAAGTGAGCTGTTTGGGTAATTCAAATCAATCAGGCTGTTTTAGGGCTAAGCAATGATGGGTTCAGTTGATGAGTTAGTAGTAGGTTTTGTTGTTTTATGTAGCACTGGTTTAATTTATTTTGGATGGGAGCTTGAAGGTTAAGCAGCACTGGGGAACCATATAGTAAAGTGGGAAGTAGGAATGTAGAGGCCAGGAGTTTCCTGCATGAATCAGTCAAGTATTTTTTTGTTCTAGAGTATAAGTCAAATTTCAGGTTATCATCAACTGTCATGCCTAGTAGCTTTGTATGAGGGATAACATCTATAGTGGTGTTATCAGAGACTCTTATTGAGAAATGTTGTTTGAGGTATGCAAGGACTTTTGGAAGGAATAACAGCAGTTTTCTTTTTTGATTGAGTAAAAGCTGGGAGTTATCGAAGCAGCTTTGAAATGATGAAAATGTCTCATGAGTGATGCATTGTAGAGTAATTGGGTTACTGGTAGTACAGATTAATGTGGAGTCATCTGCATATTGTATGAGGGATGCTTGACAGGTTGTTGGTAAATATGTTGAAAAGCAGTGGCCCCAGTATGGAACACTGGAGAGCACCTGTTTTGATGGGTAGGAAGGATGAGGTAGAACTGATCCGTTTAACAGAATGCTGTCTATTGGAAAGGTAGCTGGAGGAACTTTTGGTGGAAGTGTTTGACAGGGCAAGTAAAGGGAGTTGCTTTAGAAGTAGGCTAAGTAAAACTGTATCAAAGGCCTTGGACTGATACAGAAACACAGCAGAAACCAGTTAGCCTCTGTCTCTAGTTAGGTTAACAGTGCTGTTGAAGTTTAGGAGAGGTGTGGTAGTCTTATGCCCTGATCTGAAACCACATTAGGTTAAGGTAAGGAGATTGTTTGCAAATGAGCCATTAATTGATTATGAATGCATTTTCCAAGGATTTCTGAAAGAGAGATGAGAATGACAGTGGCCCTAAAGTTGGATATATCATTACAATTACCACCTTTGTGAAGTGGGATGATGTTAGATTTTTCCAATATGGCTGAGGCATGTGATTTCTGAATAGATCTGTTTATGAGAATGGATACTCAAAACGAAATTGAGCTGACTGTTATTTTTAAGAAATCACCAGGAATTTCATCTGGAGCTGATGTACTCAGTTTAATTTGACTGAGGTATTTCTTAGTTGTTATTGTGGATACTGGTTCAAAGAAAAACAAGTGCATATTAATGGAAATGGGAGGTGAGACTGAGTGGGATGTAGTTAAATTATTAGAAAAAGTTGATTTGTTTTGAGTTTGGTTGTGAAGAAATTTAGTAATGCTAGAGATAAAGTGGTCATTGAAAGTGTTAATC
>NC_056746.1:1466177288-1466189788 GCF_019279795.1 Protopterus annectens | reverse complement strand
TGGGCAAGCCAGTTTACTTGATAAATCAAACATAAAATGTTTCACTGCCCAGACTGATTCTCATTAAATTACAAAGAACATATTATCTGTCTGATTCATTTATTTCAGTTAAGCACATATTTAACATTCCTCTCCACATGATTAGTTTACTTCAGTTAAATATGCATTTAACGTGTGCATTAGAAAACATCTATCGTCTTCACTGTAATTTAATGACATGGACTATCATTTTGTCATTTATTCAGCTTCCGCTAGTTCTTTAAATTGCCATTGCTTGTCATTCTGTTTACTACATATTCCATTTTTATCCCTAGGCTGAGTGGTTACCTCAGGGAAGCAGAATGGAGGTTTTACTGAGGCAACCTCATTATGTTAAATAAATGAAGTACTATTAAATGCTTTATCTCATACTGTATTTCCGTTCAGTCTAAGTTATCGCACTATTGCTGCACAATAAATAACTACATTTAACATTCTGAACATGTTTAAATAAATGGGATCTTATTTTTTCAGTGTATAACCTTAAAATGATTTAAGGATCATGTATATAAATGGTTGTGAAGGATTTCTGATCCCTGATTACTGCATGATCAGATAGAAACCGAATGAATGAGTATCCTCCATGGTCGTAGCTCATAAGAAAAGTTCAGATAATATTCAAATATGTGTTGATCCCAGAGATTTAAACAAAGCTCTTAAATGTCCTCATCATCCTATGCACACAGTAGAAGAAATAGTAATTCTTCTGCCAAATGCCACTATTTTTTCAGTCTTAGATGCAAAGAGTTAATTTTGGCAAATTTTGCTGGATTACAAATCTTCATTGTTAATTACTTTCAGTACACCATTTATTTGGAAGCTACAGCTTTTTGAAAATGCCATTTGGGATAAATTCTGCCATTGACGTTTTTCAGCGTGTGATGGGGCAATTTTTTTTCAGGTTATCCATGTGCTATCATATTAGACGACATTATTGTAGGGAGCACTGGTGAAGACAAACATGATAGAAACCTCAAGAAAGTTCTAGACCATGCATGTGAAGTCAGTCTTAAACTGAATCCTCGGAAATGTAAATTCAAGCTGAGAGAAGTTACTTATGTAGGTCATTTGTTTACTAGTTCTGACTTACACCAGATCCATCTAAGGAAGCTGCAATTCTAGAGATGCCTGTTCCAGACAATGTCACATCTTTACAATGTTTTCTTGATATGGTCAACTATTTAGGCAAGTTCATCCCAGTTGTGAGTGAGCTTTCAGCACTGTTACATGAGTTGGCATGCAAAAATGTAAACTGGTACTGGTTAGAACAACACCAAAGTGCATTTGAATTCTGAAACAGAAAATTGCTACTCCACCCACATTGAGATATTATGATGTTCACAAACATGTTTTGAGCTTTTTTCTGGTCAATTGGGTAACTTGCTTAAATCAGTTTGTTTGTTTTCTATTGTGATATATATATATATATATATATATATATATATATATATATATATATGAAAAAATGCACTTTATTCATCTGCTTTTACTGTATTTGTGTTTCTAGGGGCATTGACTACAACTCTGATCTGAGATATATAACAATAAATATCATTTTCTATGCATTTAAAGTGTTTGTTTTTATTGTATCTGCTTTATTTTCTGAAAAAAAAAACAAAAAAAATATATACTTGTTTCCCACCTTTCTAAGCTAATATAGTCTAGTTTTCAGATTAGTGCTGAATTCAGGGCTGTGTTACAAGTCTCTGTGTTTGCCCATAATACCTTACTTGGTTAGAAGAAAGTTTCTCTGTTCACCTGTGAGAGAGGGGAGCTTTGAGCAGCCTATCTGTCCCTGGAGGAGTGGTATCAGCCCAGAAATTAGTAGTTTATTGGCCATTTTGGGCTAATTTCCATCTCTTTCATTTTGCTGCTATAAAAAACGCATTTTCCCGGTTTTGCACACCAGGCAGCACCGGTTAGCTAGGGTATAACTATTCCCGGCTCCACAAAGTCTCCTCTTCAATTCTTTCCTTGGAACTAAACAAACTTTCAACTTAAGCACTCAAACCATTCATTTTTCAGCCCAGCACTTGCTCAAAACTCATAGCAAGCACTTATAAACCCTAGCACTAGACCCCCCCCCCCCATACTGTACAGGAGAGAAGGGCTCTCTATTCGACCTTACCAGCCAATCAGTAAAACAGTTCAATTTACCTATCTAAGCATGTCCAAAGGGCAGTTTCAGGTGTACTCTCCAGACCAACTGGTGAATCTGAGCATTTTGAGACAATGTTACAACTGCCTCATGTACACAGACAGCCCTCTCCTCCTACCGCCAAACACTAATACATGCAAGAAATGCAATTATACAGCCAAACTGGGGGCTAAGCTCTCTCAAACCAAGTCTGGATCAGACAGTCAAGAGGAGAAGGGAAATACTTGCATCACACCACCAGTCTCACATAGACTCATTAAACCAGCACTGGCAAAAAACACACATAAATACACAAAAACATACTTGGAGGCTCTAAATAAAAATCTGCAAAAGCAACTGAGACCTCCAAAGCAGACATCCAAGCAACCTCAACCCCTCCAACACAAACCATGAAACACATACTTCACAAAACCAATGTGCCACGCAATCACAGTCCTTAAGGCAAAACAACATACCCAACACACTAGTAATAGGTGACTCTATAGTCAGGCACACTGACATCCCACTCACTAGGCTGAACAAGGAGAAGGTTACAGTTAGCTGCCTGTCGGGTGCCAGGATCTGCCACATAACACAAGCACTCAGGTCACTCTAGAACAAGTACAAATAAGACTCTGTTGTTGTCCATGTTGGTGTAAATGACCTGGGCCATACCTCCCTGGACTACATGAAAAGAGAAATGGAAGAGTTCTCTGATCATGTAGCCCAGGCCGGTATGACCCTGACCCTGAGTAGCATCCTCCCCTCACCAAGAACGATACCACGGTATAAAGAAAAAATATCGATTTCAACAATTGGCTAAGTTTCTGGTGTCATTCAAAGGGGCTCTAGTGTCTGTGCGCCTGGGATGACATGCTCGACAAGCCATGCTGCTTTGCTAAAGATGGCTTGTACCTGTCACCCTTAGGCTTTTGAATACTGGCCAAGGCTCTTGCCACCCACATAGTGCCTTTTTTAGGCAAGGCTCAAAAGACAAACCCACAGCTGTAAATAGCACAAGTAACAAAAAACTGAGGGTAATGCTACTCAATGCCAGAAGTCTAAACCTCAAAATGCATGCACTCAAGGCACTCCTTGGTATGGAGGAAATCGATATATGTGCAGTAACAGAAACCTGGTTTAAGGCTCCAGAGAGCACCCCGGCACTACCAGGCTACACCTCATACCATACATTTTGGCCACAGAACCCGGACTGAAATACAAAAGGCAGGGGTGTATCCATATTCATCAAGGATACCCACACCTCCAGGTTAGTTGTACAGCATGATGCTTCAGAAATCATCCACGTGCAACTAACAATGGGAAAAACTGCTATTCAATTTGTAGCTTGCTACAGATCACCCACCATGTCCCAGGACCCCCATTCCACATTTCTGGAAACACTGGGAAACATAAAGGTCCTACCAAACACCCTAATATTGGATGATTTCAATTACCCAAACATTAACTGGGAGAACTACTCAAGTACTAATTCCCTTGCCCAACATTTCCAAGAATTTATAAACTCAAATGCACTGGATCAACTAGTCAACACTCCCTCCAGAGGTGACAACATATTGGACCTGGTCAACACCAACATGGGCGACCGGTGTACCACACCGGAGGTTAACCCCTCACTAGTTAGATCTGATCATAAACAAATCACTCTGAATATCCACATTCTGCCCCCACTCCCAGACAAGGAAACCACTGTGACAAACTTTTCAAAAGCAAACTTGACGTTACTTAAGACCGAGGTGTAAAGTTTCAAAGCCCCCATGCTAAAGGATAATGCTGTCCAAGCTGCAAAATCCTTTACTAATGCATTATATGAGCATAAGAATGCATGGATCGTGCTATCCCAAGCAAAACCAAGACTCACTCCTCCAAGAAAAGGGAACCAGTCTGGTGGACCCCTGCCATAAGCAAGCTATACAACAGAAGTAGGAAACTAGAACAGAAAAGAGAAAAATCCCAAGAAGGGAAGGCATCCCTGATCAGTATCAGCAAGAAACTATGATCCCTCATAAAATAATCCAAGTCTAGCTTCGAAAGAAAAATTGCCAAGGACTCCAAAGATAACCACAAGGCATTCTTTAGCTATTTCAAGAATCTAAGTGGCAATGCTCAGATCTGCTTGGAGTTAGTGCAGAATGGCACAAAATACACTGAACCGACCGATATTGCCAACATCCTGGCAGACAGGTTCAGTGCAAACTTCACCCCCTCTCACCCCCTAAAGGACCCATAACCATACCAGAAGAATGTAAAGACCCTGAAATCACAGACACTCAGGTTAGAACAGCCCTCTCCAAAGCCAAAAACACAGCATCACTGGGACCAGACGGTGTCCCAGGCTGTGTCCTACATGAGCTCAAAGCCAAACTAACCCCTCACCTAAACACACTGTTCAAACTCAGCCTCTCCACAGGCTACATACCCATAGAGTGGCGCACAGCAATGGTTATTCTGCTCCACAAAGGTAGAGCCACAACAGAACCTGGGAACTACTGCCCTATAAGCCTGACTAGCTTGGTCTGCAAAGCTATGGAGCTCATCATCATGGAACACATTAACAGAGACATTGGGAACCTCCAAACACTGGACCCTACCCAGTTCAGCTTTATTAAGGGCAGATCATGCCTCCTAAACTTGGTGGACTTTTTTGAGACAGTTACCAAGGCTATAGATGAGGGAAAGGTGGTACACACAGCCTCGCAACCTCGCAAAGGCCTTCAACACCATTCTCCATTCTGGTATTATAGACAAGCTCACCAACCTGAACATAAACCCCTATGTCACAAGATGGGTTGCCAACTGGCTCATGGACAGTACCCATATGGTGAGAGTTGCAGGAGCTAGGTCTGACTCTAAACCAGTTACAAGTGGTGTTCCCCAGGGCTCAGTCCTAGGACCCCTCCTGTTCGGCATATACTTCTCAGAGGTACAGGCAAGCACAGGAGGACTATGGCTGACCAAGTTCACAGAGAACTGCAAATGAGGGGCTATAATTGACACTTCAGTTCACACAGACATCCTCCAAAAGGGTCTCACTGAAACGGATACCTGATGTCAAAATCATGAGCTCAAGCTAAATGCCAAAAAGTGCATAGTCATCCCCTTTGGAAAAAAAAAAAGTACCCACAAACTACCACATAGGTGGTAGTCCCCTAAATACAGAAGACGTAATAAGGGATCTGGGGACCCAAGTAGATAGTAATCTCTCCTTTGATAATCACATTGCCAAAATGGTTAGAAAATCCTTCTATGTGGCCCACCTAATCACAAAAGGGTTCGCATCCAGATCGAAAGAGGTCATTGTGCCCCTCTATTCATCACTCATCAGACCCATCATAGAGTACAATGCCCCATTTGACATGTACCTTACAAGATGCCTGCAACAGCTGGAAAGACAACAGAAGTACCTCACCAAGAGGATCACTGGCTTCAAACATATGCTCTATACAGCTCAACTGAAGAAACTCCAGCTGTACTCAGTTCCATACCGCCTACTCAGAGGTGATCTCTGCCTGACATACAAGGCCATGTCCAACCCAGAATTGATGGATATACTCCACCTAAAGAAAACCATATCCATCGAGCCGCATGCTCTAGGGATCTAAACCTCACCACAACAATAAATAGGACGTGCAGGAGGGATAGATTCCTGTCCCAGAGACTTCCCATGCTTTGGAACAAGATTCCAATCTACATTAGGCAGAGCTCCTCACTAACACTCTTCAAGAGAAACTTGACGAGTGGATGGGAAACAGAAAGTTTACCACAGGGATCACTTCAGTGGCTCTGCTGGACAGAGATTCAGGGAACTAATCTAAGGGGGCAGCGAAAGCCAACACATTCTGGCTAGGCTTATAAATGCCTTCAGGCAGCTAGCCTAGTACCTACCTATGAACCTATGTAACTCTTTAATGTGATGTTTCAAAGCATGGTCTTGGGGCTGCATGTCTACATGAAGGCATATCTGAAGGCTATGCTTTCAGAACTTTAATCCAAACTGAGATGCAGTATGTACAAATTGAGAAAGAGTTTTTAACAGTAGTGTTCATCTGTTCAAAGTTCAATGATTATATTTATGGCAAACCTGTTCAAATAGAGACAGATCACCAACCTCTGATGACAATTCTGAACAAGCCAATACATTTAGCCCCAGCACATTTACAACGCATGATGTTAAAATTGCAAAAGTTCAATTTTGATATTGTCTACACAAAAGACAACTATTTATACCTTGCAGATGCTTTGTCAAGAGCACCCAGACAAGCAACAGAACAGCATGATAATGAGAAGTGGAAGTCAATTTTTTTTTCTCATCACGTCTTGATGAACTTAGGCATTACACAGATTTAGACCCAGTTCTGCAGAAGCTAACGCATGTTATCAATCAACGATGGCCAGTGTGACAAACCAGTCAACCACTTGATGTCCAGAAATATTTTCCTTACCAAGACGAGCTCATGATGGAAAGGTCCTAAATTTGTTATTCCTTCAGCATTACAACAGGAATATACCCAGATCTTACATCATGGACAACTGGGTATTGATTCTACCAAAAGAAGGGTGAGAGGCAGAATATTTTGGCCTTCTATGTCAAAAGATATAGAGAATGAAACTCTAGCATGTTCTGTTTGTAATAGTACTAATCCACACCAACAGAAAGAACCACTTCATCTAAACCAGATTCTTGGACTACCATGGTCGACAGTTTTTACTGATATTTTCAAATGGAACGGTCAACATTACTTAGTGTTAGTAGAGTCTTACTCGAATTGGTTTGAAATTGACCTTTACCTAATGTAACATCCACCACTGTCATTACAAATTTGAAGACAGATTTTTCTGTGCATGGTAGTCCACACAAAGTTGTATCTGACAACGGTACGCAGTTTAACAGTCAGCAGTTCAACAAGTTTACAGAGGCTTGATACTTTGTGTTACTAGTAGTCCTGAGTACCCACAGTCCAATGGATTAGCTGAGTGTGCTGTTCAAAGTCTGAAATGTTGGTTAGACAAATCTAAGAGATATGGTAACAATGTTTTCCTTAACCTTTTTAAGCTCAAAAACATTCCCTAAGATAACTTGGTTGATTTACCTGCTCACAGATTAATGTCTAAACAGACAACAACCTTATCATTCAGTAAATAACTATTGATTCCAAATGCAAAAAAGACCCAACAAAGTGATCAAAACCCAACTTTTGAAGAAATGTCAGTCACAAAAGTCGTACTATAATAAATCTAGCAAACCTGTTAGACCACTAAGACAAGGAGAAATCATAAGGACGCAAACAACCAAAGGAAACAACTGAGTGGGTATTATCGAAAATGTTTGTGACAAACCAAGATCTTATATTATTCAATCACAGGGAATGGAATTTAGAAGAAACCAAAAATATATACTTCCAGTTACTGAACCAGTGACACAGCCGATTGCCTGTGCCAAAGACTCTATTTCTCAGAGCGACCTCTTACTTGTTCCCATTTTACAGAACAGTGTACTTTCCTCAAATAATCCTGATGTTATCCCTGAAATTCTTGTAAAGAAGAATCCCCCAGAGACTCTCCCTGTTTCTAAACCCAGTCAAAGCTTTTTATGTAACCAAATCGGGTAGAATTTCCAGACCCAATTCAAAACACACAGTGACTTGGACTTGAGTTTGATTGTTATTAGTATTGTGATGTTATCTAGCATATACATTCTTGTTCTCCTATTACATATTGAACAAATCAAAAAGGATGTATATCATTGTGTGTAATGTTCCTAGTGACCCACTGTAGCTAGATAGCATGCGCATGTAAGTACTGAGCACATGCGAGAAGAGTGACATTTTGTACAGTCAGCCAGAGTGAGTGCAGAGATGAGTGGAGATGCACATGCAAGTGTGTTTGAAGTAATGTGTGAATCATTTAACTAGAATATACATGTTTCAGTTACAGTTCCTGATAATGTTTATGTACAATAAATATCTTGAACCCATATACCGCTTCATCTTCTGTCTTGAATGCATGAGACAAGCGACAGCAGCCATAAGTTAAAACTGACAGTTTCATATACACACATATACAAAGCTTCACACATTTTACCTGGAGCTTATTAGCAATAACTTTGGGTATTGATTTTATGAGAATTAAACACAAATTAAACTCAAAGCAATATTAACAGATCATTCAAAGAAAAGAAAAAAACAGCATTATTTTATAATTAATTTGCTGAATTATTTCTTCACATTGGGCATTTTTCAGGGCCCCTCCAGGTACAGTGCCCTGTCACAATGTAAGTCATGGATAGCAGCTCCCCTCCCTCATTACATTCACTTCTTCTGTCCCTCTATACCGAATTGTGCATCACTGGGTTGTTTCTAAAATCTCACCTTCAGAAAAGATTCCAAGGAAAGGGCAAAAAAGATACACAGACAAACCATTCACTAAAAACTGCAAGAAAAAAAATTGAACCATGCTATTGTCTTCACTGTGTAATATTTCAAATCTCCTGTAATGGAGGCCTATGTGATATATGCAAATTGTCCCTTAAGGACATACCAGCATTTTAGCTATGTGGCTTCTGAATGCCTATGAATTTTTCCTTTTTCAGTCTTTATGGATACATGCAGGCCATTAAGGTCAAATCCCACTTGCTGTAGGGTCACCGTATTTCAGACTTTTTGTGACCTCATTAGTACAGCATAAGTAAAACATTTGACCATTCTTTAGAAACACATGGATTAATAGGGTTGCCACCTTTCATTGTGGCTGAAACTGGACCATGGCCACACCCTTTTTTTCCAAAAAAAATATTAAATCTGCCAATTTAACAAACTCTAATAGTATGTTTTTTCAAACAGAATACTGGAGTTTGTATAGCATTGTCTGGACTACTGGACAATTGGTTTGATCTCCAGATAGTCAGAAATAAAATAAAAAAATTGATAGTTGGTAATCCTATAGAATAAAACACTGACTGATACCAATAAATGTTATGATGCCTGCAAAATTTCCCAAATAATATACAAGCAGAAAGTAAAAGGGTTACACAGATAAACCATTCAGTCAAAACTATAAGAGAGACTCAGCCAAGCCACAGTGTTCACTGTATAATGCATTAAACATCATGTAGTTGAGGCGTATGGGTATATGAGCCCTTATGAACATACCAGTGTTTCAACCACATGATTTCTGAATGGCCAAGACTTTTCCCTTTTTAAAACTTTATGGGTGCATTAAGATCAATAAAGCCATACCCCACTAGCTATAGAGATGCTGTGCTCAGATATAGCATAAGTGGACAGCTTAGCAATATTGTAGAAACACCTGGATCAAAACCCTGCCTGATGCCCATAAATGTTAAGATTCCTACAAAGCATCTCAAATAGCATCCTTAAAACTGGTAATGACATTACACAGGAAAACCATTGAGTAAAAACTGCTAAACATACTCAGCAAAGCTTGGGTCTTCACTGTATAATACCTTGAACTTCCTGTAGTGAGTGTCTATAGGATATATGCAGGGTCTATGTCATAAAACCAAAAATGCAAACTCTCGAACGCTCACATGAGCAAATAATCAAAAACTCAAAATTGGTATTGTGGGGGGGCTGTGCCCCCCACCCCCCGCTAAATATATATTCCTACTCTGAGATTGCACTACAGTGAGGAAAGGGCAAATATTCCGATCTTCACTATACTGCGATTCCAAAATACCACTTTCGTGTTTTTGATTATTCGCTCATGTGAGCATTCGAGACTTTGCATTTTCGTCTTTCTGAAGTAGACCCTATATGCATATAAACCTTTGAAGACATGCCATTGTTTTGGCTACATATCTTCTGGATGGACATGACTTTTTCCTTTTCAGTCTTTATGGGTGATGATCAATAGGCACCCCGTGTGCTTGTTCAATGAGAAGGCATTGCAGATGCCTGGGCAGAAAGATAGAAATGCAAAAAAAATCTTAAGTAATCATGCAGAATTACTTTATGTCTAATTTCTAAAGACCACCAAACCGAGCACCATTTGGTGCAAGGCAGCTCTTTCCATCCCCTTGAGTTTTTTAGCATGACTTATTTTCATAGCTTTCAACCAGCACTAGAAGCCACTAATAGCAAAACCGAGTCCCTGACCCAATAACCCTGGAAGGATAGCTGCCAGAAGCACTTGATACATTTACTGCAAACCCATCTTTGTTTTTAAGAGTCTGAGGTCATCACTGACCCCATGTCTCTGTCTTCATAAGTAGGACCAAAATGTTTAACAAAATAAATGTTAAGATTTACAAAACTGTGCAAAGCAATAGCTATTTGTACTTTAATAGCATGCATAGTGCCAGGTTTAAAAATAATATAGTCAATAATCAGTTCGATAGAATAAACAGACTTGCTGATGAAGAGCATTATTTCATAAAAGAATGTGTAACACTGAAAGAAAAGTTTTATGTTAGGGGGGTATCCTTCAAGAATGGTGGATTATTTATGAATACAATTTTTATCAAAGGAAAAATAATCTTCTAAGTGATGGGCTGGATAATGTGGAACAAGGGGGTGTTAAGTCAACTAATGATTTTATGTTAGCCTGCATGTTAGAGAATTCTGTAGACGAGAAAAATATTAGAGGGATAATTATTAATAATTAAAATCTTTTAAGGAATTTTCATGAGATTAGTGAAATAAAAGGAGAAGCCCCTATTTATGTTATGATAAGGGGGAAAATTTGAAGGAATGTTTTTACAACAGTATAAAATACGATAAATAAAATAATAATATAGGCATGCTTAAATTCAAAAACTATAATTGTTGCAAATATATTATATAAGGGAAAACGTTTGTAGTGGCAGCTACAGCTTATGAAATTAAATTTTTAATAGATATGATTGCAAGTCTAAATATGCAGTTTATATATCATTATGTGGGCTCTGTTCCCCATTTTATATAGGAAGAACTACTCGTAGTTTTTATTTTAGATTTTATGAGCAACTTGGAGTAGTAGAACAACAGTTACTAATGCCTTGGCCAAGCATGCATTTACATGCCATTTCAATACAAAGGTATTCTATAAATGTTCAGTTATTGATTAAGTTAAGAATTATCATTTTAGGTGGGATGCAGAAGAACATTTGGATTGGAAAGAGTATTGTTAGCAGGTTAGGCTTAATGCATGTGTGTATCTAGGAATTAATGACAAGGAGAATTTTAAAGTGGTTTTAAATAGGAAAGGGTTAAAGCACTGATTTAGTGGATGTTGTAAATAGTCATGTGATTTTAATTAAGTATACTGTATATTGAATGCTGATTTGTATTTGCAACCTGGTGATGAAGTTCATTTAGAACAAAAGCGCTTACCAGTTGTTTTTTCTTTTTTGCTTTTCATTTAAGTTATTTTGTTTTGAGTTGTTTGGAGAGCCATTTTTAGTGTTTTTCTATTCCAGTACAGCTATTTTGAGCCTTTGTGGTGTCTTGTTGAGTTAGAAAAATAAAAGAGTAATTCATGTCACCATGCATTAGTTCTAAGTGTTGTAATCACACTTGCTTTACAGCAAATGTGGATATGTAATCCCTGGACTGCGATATAGCTGAAGGATTAGCAATGTAGGTAATGTAAGTAACTGTACTTGTACTTGCTTTGTGTTTGCAGGTTCAAATCCTACAGCAGTCCTATAATGCCGAGCTTATTAAATATTTATGCATGTTTTGTTACTTGCAACCTATTTAAGATTTGTTTCTATGAATATCTTTGCAATTCCATTGCAACTTGTACTGAAAAAGAAAATATGTAAGCGGAGCCTTAAATGTTAATTAATAGCTATTCACATACATTACTTTTTGCCCGGGTTAGGATAATATGTGGGCATTGCATGGACCATGTACTCCATTTGAATGAGTAGAGTAATTACACTTGATTTACAGAAATGTTGGATATATAATCTTACGTCTATGGTATAGTTGAAGGGTTAGCACCCTAGGTAATGTAAGCAACTGTAGTCCCTCTTCATTTGCATTTGTGGGTTCAAATCCCACATTAGTTATATAATGCCCAGCTTGGTGTTTGTTAGACATTTAGATATGTCTTTTTACTCACAACTTATGTAAGGTAATGTCTGTGCTCTAACATCTCATTGACGTATGTCATGGATATGGACATTTTTCAACCATGTCTGCAGTTTATAAAATAATGATGATTGCATGATGTTGAATAAGGCCACCATCTGCCATACAACACAAGTCAGCAGAAACTATTTACTTTTATTATTACATGCCATAAATGCACATACTCACACACATCCCTCTTTGTCTCACATCTTTCTCTATATAGGGAC